>NC_040018.1:5024780-5275942 GCF_000972845.2 Larimichthys crocea
GTCAGTGGCATCCAGCGTGGCCCTCGTGTCCGAGCGCAACTCAAACCAGACGGCGGTCAGCCCCGAGCTCCATCCCTCTGTGTCCGGAGACCAAGACCCCGCCGCTGCCCTCTGGGGCGGCCATCAGGATTACACCGAGGCAAGACAGAACCACATTTTTAATTAGTTTCTGTTAGAATAAATATTTTGCAGGTCAGCTCAGTGACTGCGGATACATTGTCAAATTAAAAACAAAAAGGACAAATGGATGTCTCTGCAACGCTATGCACACTCAACAAAATTCAAGAGACCCCCAGACCGGACTTGCCAAACAAAGTTATGCTGCTGTAGAAAAGAATGCCTGGTCTCATTTAGTCTTGAATATGAATGTGATGACAGTGGGGAAAAGCTGTTGGACTTGATTTCTTTCACTCATTACAAGCCAAAACAAATATCTGGACAGACTGTGGTTGGTGATATTTATTTGGCTTACCTGTATACTCCTGATGTCTGATCAGAATGGCACGTTCGGATTTCTCAAATCTGTTCCCTTTCCGCTGTGCCTAGTTTTCCACTGTTTTGTTGGCCCTCGTTAATTTTATCCCCAAATTGCTTGTGTAATTTTTACAGTTTCACTTTACGTTTCAGTTTCGTTTTGATGACATGATATTCAAACACGAAAGTGTGTTTTTCACTTTAGGACATACAGAGGATGTTGTGGCCCAGAGGAGTGACTGTGCCCACGAGTACCCAAGCATTCCCCCCTCCACTGCTGCCAACCTACTACCTTCCACCTGAAACACAGGGCCTCAGGTCAGCACACATTCTTGAATGAGGGCTGAGGAGTGAGGGTTTTTGTGGGTACATGCAGCAGCTTACTTGAGTTATGATCATCACAACTTGCAGCACACATCATAACAATATTCTAACTTACCCTTGAGTAAAAATATGTCTTAATTGCTTACATTCAGCCCAGTCGCAACTCTCCTGTACGGGAGCAACAGTCCTCCTCAGACAGTAGTCTGCCAAACTGTGGTCCGGTCCCCCAACCATATCCAGCCCTCCTGCCTGCCTCACTGGACTGGCCTCTGGAGGAAAAGGAGCTGCCGGATCCCTCTGCCACTCAGGTATCTCTTTATTTAAACGTGTGCGACTAGATGAATACCACGTATAGCGTTTTACAGAAGTTGTGCACCTCCTCTGTTGGACTGTGCCATCCGTTAATGTTACCGTGCGTTTCCTACAGATTCTGCTGTCACGCAGCGGAGGATGGACGCTGGACCAGATCGGCTCCAGAAAGCTCAAGCTATGAAATGAGAGAGCTCTTTACTCCTCCGGTCTCATCATAATAGCGCATCTCACTACCGAGTGTAAATGCTCATCAGTTTAAATGTATAGAATGTGGCACAAGCTACTTGATACAAATACTGTGGTATTTGTTTGAAACATTCAATATAGATGTACCATTCAGGAAACTGTGAGATAACCAAACTCTATAAATAAAGAAGATGCATCACATTGTTGGAGTTGTTAGGACTACAGAAGCCTTCCGTGTTACAGAGCCATGCATCTTTTAACATTAGCTCATAAACAGTCTTTGGCAGAGTACAGACACCAGCTTGCAGAGAGCACACAACCCCGACAGCATCCAAGTTTTATTTTGGCCTGCCGTCAACCTACTCATGAAATTAACATTAATTAGCGCCAGCTGATAACGACCTGCCGCCGACAACATTTGTCATTTTTTAACTGGCGAATGTGACGGTCAGCGCCGGCTAAGAGAAGCTGCATCTGAATGTTTTGTACTCTGGAAAGAGAGAGGTGGAATAACAGATTTGTGACCATCTGAGCCATCTGATGCCAGTGCAACACGAGCAGCTGAGGTGGACAAAACACTGTAAAAAGAATCTCAGTTTAATTGACCGATACCGGTCGATCCCATATGTCAGAATCTGACCCGACACTGTACATAGGATCGGTTCGATGCATCTCTACCCTTCACGGAGGCACATTGCTCACCACTTCAAACTTGTTGTCATGTTAGGGAATTCTTACATCTCAGACATCACCATCTGAAGTCATTCATTTCCACAGCTAACAGAAATGTGTTTGCATAATATAGGACACTGCACCCCCTGGCAGGTCCGCATGAGGCAGCTCTATTCTGGCGGGCCAAAGGCAACGGCAGCCATGCCCTGCAGTGCCTGCGCCAAGGTTGAGCTCAGCCCCGCCTTCCCACCGCCACTTGTCCCTCACCAATGCTGCTAACCTGCTGCTACACCACGGCCTGACACCCACGCACAAACACTGCTGAGCAAGCGTTGGCTCTCAATGCATCCGAGGTAAAGGCACATTGGTGCATGACTGGGTCTACAGTTTAGGCTACTATATCAGGTACATGGAACAGCAGTGCATAAATACTCAGATCCACATTAAAGTTGAATATCCGAAGATGTATATTAAGTTGGAGGCTGAAATGAATACTGCGGTAAGGAGTAAGGAGGGCGTTATTGGCTTGACTGTTAATAAAACCAAATTGCTAATAATTGCATTTGCTTTGGACAGCACAAGGTTACATACTTTATCTTTATATTTATCTGCAGCAACTTGTGTTATGAAACTATTCCAGCCATACCGGTTGGCACAGTATTATACCCTGCCCTTATACCAATTGAGTAACATTTGAATGCCACGTCCTACCCCAAACATTGCTGACAGTGCAATTTTTTAATGCCACTCACTGTACCCTTTGTCAGCTGGAGCCCTCCGGCCGTGCATTGTGCCACGTCACGAAGCACTCATCATCTCAAGGTGGTTCCAGGAACATGGATATGACTTCCCAAGGTAAAAGAGGACCTTGGGAAGATTTAAACACGAGTGCGTGGGCGAATCGATGGAGAGCATTTCCAACATCTTGTTAAATCAGACCTTAGACCTTGAGTGTACCCTATATTATATATATATATTATGTTGTGATTACCAATCCAGAAACTACAGGTAGAATATATGTAAGAACTTGTCCCTGTATTTTTAAGATTTACTCTCAAATCATTTTATTTATGGCCCATTATGATATCTGCCACAAGGACATCTGTACAACATACAACACCTTCTTTACTCTGACCCTCAATTCAAATTAAAAAAAAAACTCCCTATAGACGAGCAGCAGAGGAGTGATGATCTCTGCCAGGACAGACAGACACAGACATGCAACAGAGTATCATATAAAAAAAAACTCACAGACAGTCAGGATAATATTCTGATTGTTGTCTCATATCTGTTAAAGCTGAGGTCAGTGTTCACGTATGTTATCCATCAGTTAACGTGCCCCCGTTTTCGTTTGTCTCCCTCCCTCAGCCCCACACCCTGTTCAGCCTGTGAGCGTGCAGCTGGCCCAGGCAATGTGACAGGTGCTCTGGCCTTGTTCCGCCACATCCTGTGACGGGCCTCTCCTCCTCCTCCTCCCCCTTCCTCCTTTCTTCTTCTTCCTTCTCATCCCTCGCCGGCTGCGAACAGTGTCGCGCCAGCCTACCTCTGCTGCGCTGTCTGCAGTTCTACCCTTTCCTTTACAATCTTTCCCACCGACAGCCCTGCCCACGTAGTCTTTCTTAAGTATATGTATTACTGTAATACTACATTCCTGATGTACTAAAATGTGAACTGTGTACAGCTCGGGGATCCGGAGACTGTCAGGAGCTATGCAAGTGTAACTTGGAAAGATCTTCGTGGTTGTTTAAGACAATATTTAACAAACATGCAAAGACTTAATCTGAGAATGGAGAGCCACAGATTCATATATTGAGGACAGTAGTCATAGTATAGATAGTTTTAGGGTTATAGTCTCTTCTGTTCTGCCAACATTAATTTTGTCTCTAAATTTGTAGTTTGTTTTATTATAAATTATTACCGTAATTTTCGGACTATAACCCGCTACTTTTTCCACAGGCTTTGAACCCTGCGGCCTATACAACGGTGCGGCTAATTTATAGATTTTTACTGGCCAACGGTCATCGGTCAGCGCTCTCTGCAGTAAACGCAAAAGTGAGACAGACATGTGGGGAAGATTATGCGTCATTTTGCGCATCATGCAAAACACATAAGAAAATGCATTTGATGCAGCTTTTAACTTAAAGGCAATCGATCTCTCCGTCAAAGAAGGAAATAGAGCTACTGCACGAAATCTTGCGCTCCCGTGTTGATGCCGTGTTGGTACCGTACTGCGATTTTCAGGCACAGTTTAAAAAAAAAAAAGCATGTCTTAAATTAAAACAAAAAAAAATCGTCCGTGTACCGTCTTTCTTGTAAATATTTCATGTTACAACATGAAAAAATTTAAATATTATATATATATTATATATATATAATATCAAATATACTCAAATGTGGCCTATGTGTACAAAATTATTTATTTTCATTTAAAATGTAACTGGTGCGGCTTATATTCAATAGTCCGAAAATTTGTGTAAAACGTTTTATCACTATAATAACTATATAATTTTAATCTATACTGTTGAGCTCTACCAGCTGGTTGTGTTGAGCCACCATGTGCGCTGTGGTCCCAGACAGGTTTTCTTTTTAATATCTTAAACTCAGAAACCCTCGCGCGTCGTCCCTTTTTTAAAAAGCTGTGAGAAACAAACAGTACGTTGTGCCTCTGACGCTGAACAGCGGCTGCGCCTTCTTCTTTAACCGTATCAGTGGGAGTGAAGAGAAAAGTGCTTTGAAGTGGAGAAATTTTGGCACTCAATAATTTATGCGGCAGAAAATAGCTGAGGCCAAATTTAGGACTGTCTATATTTTACTCTCCGAAAGCTAAATATCGCTCCCATAAAGCACGCCGAGTACATGAGGTCACAGAAGCACTTAATAAAAAAAAAAACACACCCACCTTTAGTTAGGTCAAAAAGGTTGAAGTATACAGAGAAAAACACAAACTTTTTCTCATGTTGAATTGTGCGCTGGCTGCAGTTCCTCCCACGTTTGATCCCGTTAGGAGTTTTGCAACAGTCAAACAAATGGTAATAATTCAGGCTCTGTTTATTTTTTAATGATCGTGTAAAAAAAAAAAAAAAAAAAATCATACATAGAATCATAATCTTGGTTAGTAGCTAAAACTGCACTCGGGAAAGAGTTCCACAAACCAACATGATGATATGAAATCAACAGAGAGCCACACAGGGCTGCAACAATAACAGCATTCTTGCAATACTGCTGTGTTAGTAGGTATAATCTAGTATATTCTTAACATTACCATCTCCACGGCCTCAGCTACTCATTATCTCGGTGAGTCAACATTTGCTTATTGCAAATATGTCCAGCCATGCAACATAAGAACACAAAAAACTTGTTGTTGCAAACTTGTCATCCTCTGTGTCCCTTCCACCTCAGCTGTTTTTCACGGGGTGTCTCATGGCTCCTACAAGATTGTAGCGCACAGATCTAATGTCTCCCCCCAGCAATAATGGGACTTTCCAAGTTGAAGAATCAAGAGGTTTGCCAGGGTAAATCGAGACAGTGAATGGAGTCAGCAGAGTGTAGAGAGAGAGAGAGAGAGAGGGAGAAGCTGAAAGACTGATTTGTTTGTTCCAATAAAACAAACAGAGTTGCTGTGTCTTGAAATATAAAATGCCTCGCTTTCTGTCCGGGAGAAAATAGTCATTCCCAGGGAAGAGCTAGTGCAGGAGCTTTGGTTTGAATCGACGATTTTCCACAATAATAGGAACAATATTATGCAATATGCAAATGCAAAGAAAATAACCTGCCTCTTTAACTGCCTTAATAACTCGACATTATACATATTTGTTGTTACTGATGCACAAACTGTACGTTATTAAAATATCGATGCAGAATCTGTGTTTGAGAATGCATTTAACATTTGTGTTTTTGATTCTGTTTACATTCGTTTGAGCGCTGCAGGTCTACAATCACGGTAACGTTTGTATAATAAGTTTATCTAAACTCAACTTGTTGATCCAGAGGGCGCCGCCTGCATGGCTGAGGACGACCTCGGCATACAGCTGGAGGAGTGGGAGGGCAGCGAAGAGAAGCAGGACGTGCCCGCCATTTCTGCCATTGAGGACTCTTTGCTCTTTGAGAGTAAGAATTTGATTTTGTGTCACCTGAAACAGTCCGTAATCTTTGCAGTTTGCTAAGTGCTCTTGTAGCTCATCACCACTCTAATTTACTTCTCCCGTGTTCATACTTGTCACCCTTCAGAGGTTATCCTGGACAGTAACGGGTCGGGCGAGGCAGCCGGACAGCAGCGGGCTTCTCCCTCCGCCTCGGTAACGGCTAACATGGCCACCCCGTTCGGTGGCGGAGGAGGTGATGGGGAGGAGGAGTGGCAGCTGAAGGAGGACCTGATGGGAGCCTTCGAAGGGGCGCTGGATGTCGGTGGCAAACGGGGGGACCTGCGAGGTATCCGGGTGCTGAAGAACGACCGGGTCATGGGCGCTCGTGCCGGTGGCGGGCCCTGCTTCGGAAACTGTGAGGATGACGACGGAGCGGAATGGGTAAGCGTACCCGCCTGTCCTTTTCGAGTTCTATTCACCAAACCCATCAGAGATGTAGATGGGACTGATGTATGTACAGCTGTACTGTATGTGTAAGTGCCTTTCGCTGTTCGTTAGATCACTTTCCAGGTAAAACGGGTCAGGAAGGCTAAGGTGGACGGGACAGACGGTGTTACCAGCTCTGATGACAGCCAGAACGGGGACTCACTTCCTGGAGGACACTCTGTCTTGGAGATAAGTGGGCCAACTATCCCATCGCCTGGCCCTTCAGGTAACACATACACCTGCATTGTGCTTACTTACACCAGCGTGAACACAGAAGAAATCACTGGGGAGCAAGACTTCACCCAACTGAGAGAGATGTCTTGTTGTTCTGTCTGTTTTTGGACAGGTCGCTGGAAGGACTACACAAGTCTTGGCTGGCCGGGGCCAGAGGAGTGCCAGCGGACACGAAGGGTAGACCTCACCACTGTAGCGAGCACCTGGTTGGCTGTTTCTGCTAAGAACATTGAGTAAGACTCTCACCGTCCTGATCATGGACATGTCTGTCATCTTACATTGATCATGCATGATAAATAAAACGTCTTTTTAACGTTTGATTTTCCACTTTTCCTTCACTGTCTCTTCAGTATCACAGAGCACATAGACTTCGCCACTCCACTCCAGGAGCCAGCTGCTGAACCTTTATGCAACGCTAATCTAGCTGCCAGTATGCACACCCTCGACCACCTGGCAGGGGTGGCCAACCGCGCCGCCATCCACTACACCGGAGAGAGTCAACTGCGCGAGGTAGGCGTCATAGATAACAAGAATTAACGTTCATGCTCTTCATTTCTAGTCCTAAACAAGATCAACCAACAGGATCATAGATCAGAACTAATGTGGAAATATTGAGGTTTCGTTCCGTAGGTGGACTTCTATAAAGCATGCATCAGATTTCATAATAACTTGTGCTGGTTAACAAAGCGTGTACAGTTGTTAAAGTCTGAACCTGAGACCTAAAATGATTTAACAGCCAAGACAATCATAGTTACTACCTGTTCACCCCATTACCAATAAATACTGATTAAAGTCCTACATATGGCACCTTTCTAAAGAACATGCAACAAGTGTAGATAATCATGCTACAGTATGTATTGAAACTCTTTATTATTTAAATAATCAGCTCATCGTCTCACACATGTCTCTGCTCGTTCGAACCTCCAGGTGCTGCAGAACCTCGGCAAAGATAAGTTCTCTCCTCAGTCCTTTGAGCAGGTCGGCACGCGCATTGCTAAAGTCCTGGAGAAGGTACGGGCACACGTCCTCACACATTTCTGCTCAGACGATCTATCACCTGAATGTAAAACAGCAAAGATTCGCTGCCTCTTGAAGTCTCTGCTGTTTCAGCTATTTACACTCTTTGTGCTGAAACTTGTATGTTGTTGGCTCAATTTGTCTAACTCCTGAGAGTTTCTGAACATGGGTATTTCAGAAAGTAGAACAATCACAGTCATTAAAGCCAAGGAAGGTGCACAGCTGCACAGTAATCTGCTCAGTTTGTCGTCAAACTCGAGTGTTTGCTGTGAGTTTTCTGAAATTTAAAGACGTACCTATCATGTTATTTGAGCACCTTAGCTCATGGCAGGTGTGCAAGTAAAAAAATAGTAATTTAAAGTGCTATTGCTGTGCATAATTTATTAGCAGCTATTGTAACGCCTCACTATAACGCTTAACTAATTAGACGCTAATTATGCATTTATTCCCTTAATCCCTGCCACTGCAGAATCAGACATCATGGGTACTATCCAGCATGGCTGCACTTTACTGGAGGGTGAAGGGTCAAGGCAAGAGAGCCATCGACTGCCTGCGACAGGCCCTCAACTACGCCCCCCATCACATGAAGGCAAGTTACACATCAACTGACCCACCCGGTACTTCTGTTGAATAAATGATTGTTGCAGATATTCAAAAAAACTTTCTTTATTTCTTTATTTTCTTTATTTTTCCTTTTGTGTTGTGACCCAGGATGTGCCCCTGATCAGCCTGGCCAACATCTTCCAGAACGCTCGGCTGTGGGAGGACGCTCTCACAGTCGCCCGCATGGCAGTAGAAATTGCCCCGCACTTTGTCGTGAACCACTTCACCCTCGCCAACGTCTACATAACAATGGTACAATCTTCTGTTTTTGTGACCTGTGTTAAACCAGCGCCGCGACAGAAAGTTGACATTGCGTGTCTTGTGTTTCTCGACCCACAGGAGGAGTTCGAGAAAGCTATGCGCTGGTACGAGTCTACTTTAAAGCTGCAGCCAGAGTTCGCCCCCGCCAAAGATCGACTAAGAACCATTCAATGTTACCTGCTCACCAAGAGGGACCGCCGTCAGCCCTGAAACCACTGAAAGCAGTCGGATCCCAGGAGTACTCTGCAGTCATGCGCACACCAGATAAAGAATACTCAGACTCATGCAACACTCATCTGAAGACCCGAGAACCTGAACGTGGTTAAAAGATGAGGTATCAAAATCGACATCCAGTTGAGTCTGGGTCCTTTTTTTCTGTTTGGGGTTGAACTCCCCAAAGAATTAGATTTGAAACGACACAGAGTACAACTGTAGATAATTTTGCCCCCACGTGTTAACTGTCGAACGCAGGACCTCTTGTTATCTTACAATCAAGAAGTTATGAAACTCTTCTTCTTTTTTTTTTCTAGATTTGCTTGACTCGCAAAAACAGGAAAGGGAATAAAATAGAATAAGGCTCTGAAGTTCCACTTAATTCTGTGTTAATTGGAAGAATTTGTTATTCTTCAAGACATTTTAGCGTTTTGGTATGAGGAGGAAGAGGCGGCATCTAGGAAGTTCTCAAAGATAATAACATACTACAACCTGGAGATGGCGCCCATGTTTTAATTGAACTTAATTGGAAATTTCGAGTGCAAAGGAATGTTTTACAGTATTTGTTTAAGTTTATTGCTGAGACGGTAGGAAATACGCCTCTCGACTCAGAGGTTAAAGGAGTTTGAATTAAACAATATATGCCCTCACCTTTTCTGCTTCATAAAATGGATGGGAATTCTCAGTTTTTGCACTTTTTTCTATATCATTCCTATTTATATGGGACCTACGAACTGTTTTTGATTTTTGCTCCGAGATAATTTAAATACAAAAAAGAGAGGAACTGAACTATGCTATTTACATTCGCTTCTTAACTTATGGAATTCATAAGGCAGAAACAGGATTTGCCATTGACCATCTTAAACAAAAAAAACAAACAAAAAAACTCTGAAAGTGGAATCTGTATTAAATGTACAGTATTAAAGGCAGTGTGTGGATTTCATTGCTTCATTTCTCTGTCGGTTCTTTCACGATTAACACTTCACAGTCACTAACATGAATCCTTGATTTAAAAACTGCTGTCATAAACGTGGCCGCCTCTCAGTGGCACTGTCTGACCTTTTTGAGGCACACTCCTTTTTATCAGCTACAATCTTTTATTATAATAAAGATATAATTATTTTACATCCACATATCAGATCATATTAAAATCTTTGGACATGCCTTCGTCAT
This sequence comes from Larimichthys crocea, assembly GCF_000972845.2. Classification (NCBI taxonomy): domain Eukaryota; kingdom Metazoa; phylum Chordata; class Actinopteri; family Sciaenidae; genus Larimichthys; species Larimichthys crocea. Next base: position 5,034,818 of record NC_040018.1, read on the forward strand.
ATGTTATATGTGACGTGGAAAGTTAATTAGAAGACTCTTTGATTGCTGTGTCTTCAAACAGGAGAATGAAAAATGGCAATTTTATGTTTTAATATTTGATCTTTGTGTTTAATGACATCAGAACATGTCGAACATTCAGTGAGGAATTTATTTTATATTTCTGCTTTAATCACACATATTCACATACAGCACACACTCATGTTCAGTTCAGTGACATTAGTCACATTCTGTGTTTCGGGTTTGTGAATTCAATTTATCTTGAATTGAACTGATCAGATTTATGCTTTCAAGTCTCAGTTATAGCTAATTTTTTATTAATTATCACTGTATAGCAGTCTTCCAGTTTCACACAGCTCTGGTCTTTATGGATCAATCCAAACATTGATGAGCATCTCAGCTGTTGAAGATACAGAAATCAAAATAATTCACTTTTATTCTTTGTTTTTGTTTTTTTAAATAAACTACTCTATTGAACCATTCACCAACTACTATACACCGTAGTAATGACTCAGCCGTCAGACAGTTAATAAAAATGCTGAACAGGAAGTGATGCATACTGAATTGATGGACACAACAACAATATGGTAAAATAAAAATGAAAAGAACAGATACTAAAACCTTGGCCGCACTGGTTATGACTGAGGCGGAGGCTGCAGACGGCGAGTCTACATTACTAAAGAAACCCAACAATTGTGATGACAGGTTCACTAAAAATAAGACAAAAAGGAACATTTATAAGCACTGATTAAAAGTTTTAAATAAAGACCAACTCCATGGTCTCTAGTTCTGCACTATATCCATAATATATTTGGGAAATCTTTAGAGTGTACAGTTTACAGGTTCATAATATATGTTACGAGAATAATTGTGGGGGAGAAGATACGTTGAATTAAATCACTCCAGTGGGGGAGTGTTAAGATTTTAAAATGGCAGCAAGTCACATAAAGTCATGTAGGTGGTTTGTTTTATGCTGGATTTAAAGGACATATCCTGATGAAAAATAACAAAGAGATACCTTACAGAGGTGCTAAAGGCCTGGGTGATCCTATCAAGAGTAACTATATCTTAAGATCATGTATTTCAGGGGTATTTAGTGGCAAGTGTCTGAGTTTAACATAAAAAAAGCATGTCATCATTTCTATGTTGTCAAGGCATGCTTGGAGTTTAGCTTACACTGAAAGCTAATGGTGTGATTCCTAATAATGTTGCTTAAAGGAAGCATGTAAGGTGAATAGAATCGGTCTGAGCACAGAACCTTGTGGAACTCCGTGACTGACTCTGATGTGCATGGAAGATTTGTTGTTAACGTGCAAACTGAGATTGATATAGGACTTAGACCAGCTTAGTGTGGTTGTCTTAATGCTAGTTAGATGTCCAAGTCTCTGTAATAGGACATCATGGTCAATGGTGTCGAATTCACCACGAAGATCAAGCAAGACTAATACAGAGACGAGTCCTTTGTCTGATGGAGTTGGGAAGACATTTGTAACTTTTACTAGTGCTGTCTCTGTTGTATGATGAACTCCTGACTGAAAATCCTCGAAGCAATCCGCGCAGGTGCACCTTTAGCAACATATTGAGAGGGCAATACATGTCTTTTGGGAGTGTCAAAATTCTAAAATGGCAGCAAGTCAAGTCACAGAAAGTCACGTTTTCAATGTTTCATTTTTATCTTCATAAAACTCATACAATTCATTCATACATGCTCCCTTCGACCTCCAATATTTTAATCACCCATTCACTGTTAACTGTATGTAAACAAGCTTTGTAGTTCTCAACCTTAACTTTGCAAAAAAAAAAAAAAAAAAGTATTATTTTTAATTTTTAGGTTGTTCTATCAATTTAAATATGGGACGCTTAAATTCAAAACCCAGCAGCTCGAAGCTATTTATGATAATATGATGCTGCCGATGCAGCGTGGAGCGTCTCAGAACAAAGCTGGAACAGTTTGTCCATTCACACACACACACAAAATACATGTACACAGTGTCCTTACGAAGCAGCACTTTTAAAAAAAATAAATGTTTTTATTCCTGCTGCCTTTTTTTTTTTTCCCTTTAAATTGCAAGAACTAAAAATGGCACGAGCACAGAGCAGCCTCCTATTTTTAGAGTCCTGTAAAGGAACAAGATGGCTGCAGAGGAGCTGAAGTGTATGCACACACACTCCTATAAATACAAGCACAACACATGAGAGGGCACATTTGCAGCTACACATTTTTTCCCGCCCTTCTTCCTTCAGATTCGGTGCCGCTCAGGACAAACGGGCTGCTGCTTTGCTAATGGACATTATTTATTGTTGGTCTATTCCTGTGCTGCTGAACCCACACCCCTTTCTCTGTTTTGGAATGTTTCTCAATGAATAATTGACTGGAGTGGTATTTTTGACCAGCCCTGTCTTGGGTGCAGTATATAAATAGCTCATGTGCAGCAAAGCGTGCATGGATTTGTCAGGGGCGTTAGGCCTGGGAGTAGGAGTCCTGTTATGTAATAGGCATGTGAGTTGGCACACCACAGAGACACTGCATTGAATGGGTGTGTGTGTGTGTGTGTGTGACGCTCTGTACCCATTGAGGGTTTTCAGAGTGATAGTATACTCGCTGAGAGTCCTTTGTTAAGTCTGCTGCAGCTGAGGCAGCTCATTTTATCATTGCATTAAACATGAGCGTACAGCATCTATACATTTAAAGAATGCACTTCATTTAACGCAGATATTTTATCATCTAGAGTATGCTCGCGTTCAATATTAATTAGATAAACATTTCTACATTCATTTGAACTATATCCACGTATTGCACTGTTGTAGTACAGAAAATACAGAAATCATTGATATAAACATATAGCTGCGGTGTGAGGTACTAATCTGGCAGTCATGCAAAGAGCAGTTGCATGTTTTTTTTAATAGTTAAATCTATTTTTCTGCATCACTCCAGACCAGTAAGATCGATAATGTTGTCTTCTTCTTGAAAATATTTCTGTGCGACTCAAACCCGCTGCTAAACAGATGCTGCAAAATGCGTTTAGAGTCGAGGAATATTTGATGTTTCTCTGAGATTCTGAGGTTCTGATCTGTCATGACTGCAAACTTTTGTTGCCCATTTCCACGCTGGAGTTTGTTATTGCACCTCGCTGTGTGTGGATATATTTGGCTCACCGCTGCTGAATATAGTAACGCTGAATGGATGGTTGCTGCAAGATATTACATAATAATAGTGAATTTCCTACATGGACATGAAAGGAGATGACAATTTTTAAAGACACAGAGACTGAGAGTGGATAGAGCGGATTGAGATTTCAACACATGAGCGGAAGAACGTTTACTCGAATGAGGCTGTCTCACATTTATGGTGTAGGCTGAGAAACAGTTTGCATGTGTTGTGTTTTCATCATGATATCAGACTGTGACTTGCTGCAGCAGAATAATACTGGTCATGATTTGAGACCAGAGAAGTGTTTCTTAAGGTATATGTATGTATATACCAAGCAAGCAAACATAATAGGAATCACACATATATACGTATGTAGTGTCAAATCTTAACAGAAGTAATCATATAGCACTTTTCATATAGAGCAATTCTAGACCATATTCTTTTTATTACTATTTACAGAGACCCAACAGTTCCCACCAGGAGCACGCACCTGGCGACAGTGGCAAGAAAAAACTTCATTGTGAGTGGCCATCTGCTGTGACCAGCTGGGTCGTTCAGTGCATCATGGAAAGTTCCCCAGCAGTCTGACTGTAGAGCAACATAACTTAGTTCTTAGTAGATAGTTCAGGACTCACCTGAGCCAGACATAACTATAAGTTCTAACTAAAAGGGATGTCTTAGACCTGATCTTAAATGTGGAGAAGGTGTCTGCCTCCTAAACCCAAACTGGGAGCTGGCTCCACAGGAGAGGAGCTTGATAGCTGAAAGCTCTGGCTTCCATTCTGCTTTTGGAGACTATAGGAACCACAAGAAACCCTGCATTCTAAAGGCTCAGCTTTCTAGTGGGGTACTAGGTTACTATGAGCTATTCAGGATGTAACGGTACCTGATCGCGAAGGGTTTTGCAGGTAAAGAGAAGGTAGCTACAGGTAGCCAGTGCAAAGAAGCTAAAATGGGAGAAACGTGTTCTCTAATGCTAGTTTCAGTTGCAATAATCCAGCCTAGAAGTAACAATTGCATGGACTACTTTTTGGTGACATAATGTGCCTGATTTTTGGGATGTTAAGTAGGTGGAAACAGGCGGTCCTTGAAGTTTGTTTTATGTTGGATTTAAAGGACATATCCTGATGAAAAATAACAAAGAGATACCTTACAGAGGTGCTAAAGGCCTGGGTAATCCTATCAAGAGTAACTATATCTTAAGATCAAGTATTTCAGGGGTCTTTAGTGACAAGTGTCTGAGTTTAACACCAGAAAAATGCATGTCATCCACATTTCTATGTTGTCAAGCCATGCTTGGAGTTTAGCTTACACAAGTTACAATACAAGTTAATGGTGTGATTCCTAATAATGTTGCTTAAAGGAAGCATGTAAGGTGAATAGAATCGGTCCGAGCACAGAACCTTGTGGAACTCCATGACTGACTCTGATGTGCATGGAAGATTTGTTGTTAACATGTGCAAACTAAGATTGATATAGGACTTAGACCAGCTTAGTGTGGTTGTCTTAATGCTAGTTAGATGTCCAAGTCTCTGTAATAGAACATCATGGTCAATGGTGTCGAATTCACCACTAAGATCAAGCAAGACTAATACAGAGACGAGTCCTTTGTCTGAAGGAGTTAGGAAGACATTTGTAACTTTTACTAGTGCTGTCTCTGAGGTATGATGAACTCCTGACTGAAAATCCTCGAAGCAATTCGCGCAGGTGCACCTTTAGCAACATATTGAGAGGGCAATACATGTCTTTTTTCTAGTTTATTACATACAGAGAATAACTGGACAGTGTCTGTTCAGTTCTGATCTGGGATTTTGTGTTTCTCCATATCATGAACTTCAGTCCTAGTGTGGCAGCAAAACTGTATTTTCTCCACCATCTGCTCTTTATGTTGTGGATAAGATTCATGTCAATACTGCACGAGTTCACTAGGCATTCATAGAGCATGCATTTTGTTTTGCTAGGCTGTATCCACAAGGGATTTTCTGGCCATTTCTTTCTAGTTCAGTGTAATAAAAATGCATTGGCCCTGTGGGGACAATAGATTTCACTTCCATTAACACCAAAGTCCCTTCTTCTCATGTCCTCATCCTCTTTACTCTCACTTTTCCCGCAGCCTGAATAGTTCTAGTTGATTACTGTATATTACTCGAAGATTACTAGAAATTCTGCAGCCTTGTCTCCATCTAATCTGAATCTGCTCGTGGTTGTGCTTCGCTGTTGCTGTGGTACCATGGACAGCTCCAGAGTAATGCCATCACACTCTGTCCTCATCACGCTGCTGAGACCTGTTCAGCCCTGTTTACACAGATGAATGACCAAAGATGGAAAGAAACAACATAAAATGTCTTGGAAATGTGATCAGTGACCACATTCTTCCAGGATATCCAAACATGAAGGAAAAACTGTGGTGGTCACAGAAAATACAAAAGGCCTTATTTAAAGCCAGTGTTTGGTTATTATTACATTTGATGTAGAAAGAGTCATTCATGCACTAATATCATCCAGCCTGGACCTCTGTAACTCACTCTACCCAGGCATCTCTCAGGTTACCATTTCCTGTTTAAAACTAATTCAGAGCACTGCAGCCCAGTTAGAAACAAGGTCCAAGAAACCACCAGACCCCGGCGTTTTGGAACCAGGACCTTAAGACTGACTTTTAGATGTGTTTTTTAATGTAAATTTTCTTATGTTTTGTGTTTGTGTGTGTGCACTGTGACATCTCTGGACTGCTACTGAAGTTTCTAATAGATTTTCCCTCATTTGGTGTTTTAATGATGGTGATGTAAAATAGGTGTTCAGCTGAGTTCAGATGTTGTGACTGAAAGGCCGAGCTGCAGCTTATGATTCACATGATTTTCATACTCAGAAACATTCAGTGGACAGAAGCGTTGTCATTGGAGCAGGAGGGCAAAAGCTCTCTTGATCTTGATTTTCAGAATAGGCCATCGGTTTTCCTCTTTTTAATCTATTAACACAGAACAGTAGAGCATCAAGCCTTTTTTTATTTCAAAAGATCGAAGTCTAAAGGAGCAAATTCAAATTCTTATTTCAAAGTCTTGGACTTTTCAAGACCGTTTCGGACTTTTTGTTTGTGCACATGCTCACACAGAAGGCGATTTTGATCTTTTTTGGGGGGATTGAAAGGTTTAAGTATAGATTCTCCCATTGCACACATTAAACTTGTCCGTAAACCGTCCGTTATCAGTCATGTGCGAGAGCTGCAAGGAAACCTACATCAGTAACTTTAAGTGCTTGTTTGTAAGACCACTGAGTGTGTGGTATCGCCCGTTTATGATCACAGATCCTCTCTTCACGGTGTTATAATTTATCTGTATGAGCAAATCATTCAGTCCTGCAGCTCCTCATTTGGTGCCATAATCCTGGAACGACTCCAGGTGAGCTCTACATCAAACTAAACATCAGCTCTTAAAAACCTGTGGGTGGATAAACGCTCAAAAACCTTCCTGCAATGTTGGCTGCCTCGCCGACAATCAGCCCTCGGACAGGTGAAAGGTTAATTCCCCTCACAACATTTTGTGGACAACTTTCCCTGCTATCGACTGAATGTTGTAGTGTAATGGAGTAAGAGCAGCCCGGCACATATCTTTAATCACAGTCCACTGCCTTCCATGAATGACTTGCATGAATCCAGAGAGGAAAAGCAGGACAGGATGAATGAGTCAGTCAACTGTGACCATTTAATGCAAATATTTGACGTCAGACAGCACACCAGGGATCACACAGGCGTGCATAGTGTGTGTCTGTTGGACTGATTATTTATGTTAAAGACACATATTCATTAAAATGCAAAAAATATATATCATCATTTATTTCATCCTGCATCATAAAATATCACAATAGAATACACAAATGATGCAAAAGTTCAATCTCCTGCAAATGTAATGCCATGAAAATCCTACAGGTTGCAGCTTTAAAGAACGAGACAGTGTCTTATTCTTAAAGAGACAAAAAAAAAAAAGATTTATAATCTGACGAGGATTTTGTCTCTCTGTGGTTACATTTGTGCTCTCAGAAACCAGATCCAGCCTTCCTTTCCACCCTGAAAGCCGTCCCGTGTTTATGTTTTGCCTCTCGTACAGTATAGTAGGCTACCCTGAGCAGAGAAACCCGCAGCGCCAGGCATGTTGAGTATGGGAGTTAAAAATAGCATCATCGGTCGGCCAAGCGCCGCTCCGTTACTACGCGTTTCAGCATTCTGCCCTGTGCAGGGGGGAGTCTGCAGGACGGAGGCTTTCTGTGGAGCTCTGCATCATCACACTGAGGGCCACTTTGAGGGTCTGCTGGAGGGGTAAACCCAACCTGGAGTCATTTCAGACACCTTTCCAGGCCTGATTATGCGTAAAAGCGTCAAATAAAACGAATGGTGTTTGGTTTCTCTCCTCATGACCAATGGACTTGACAGTTCACTCTTGATTTGTGTGTGGTAGGCTCCTCCTTTGCTCCCAGTGACATGAAACAAAGGTTTGACCAAAGCCAGGAAAAAAATAATGGCCTTTCCAGTTTGGATGAGGAGGTGGCTGCGCCTTATTTCGCCTCTATCCTCTGCTGGATGTTTCGCTGCTTCTTCTTTTCTTTTTCTTTTTTAGCCACAGTATAGGCAACGGAGGCGCCAAGCATCCACCTTCAAAGTGGGAGATTCTCCACCTGACGTCAATGGTGACTGACGCAGCCCCCAGGAGAAGGAACTATTTTATCCATCCATTTCCTTTTCTCTTGTGTATAAACACAAAATAGTGTGCGTAAAAATCAAATCATTTGTGCCATTTGTGGTTCAGATTTATGGTATTATGGTTTATGTATGGTGTCGGTGTGCGCGTGCACGTGCGCCAATGGTGGTGTAGCCACGGCGCTTCTTTCAGCAGCAAAATCATGAATTAATAAAAGTCAGAATTCTGCACACTTCCACGATTCTGGTTTTTAAATCCGGGCGTGCAAGAGTTTATTTATTTTTTCCTCCTCCTGCTTCTTTTTCTTCCACAGCATCATTATTAGGGAGAGATGCTGTGCCGTGCACACGCATCGTATCACGCATGGAGGGGGGGTTGAGAGAGAGCGCCAGTTCTCAAACGCTGCACGCTCGAAATTCCTCCAAGGAACCTCTGCGAGCTTTTCTTTTTTCATCACGCGCGGGCTAAAAATAGAAACGGGGTTGGATCGTGATCCAGAAATAGATAGGGGACATCACTCCTATAAAAGGCACACCATTCAAGAGTACAGTGTGTGCACAGTTTGAAGAAGCGAAAAAAGCCAGAGCATATTTTTGTAATGGAGAAAGCTCTCTGTGTTTTTTTTTTCTTTCCTTTTTGTTCTTTTTTTTTCATCCATATTTTTGTGGCACTTTTGAAAAAAAAAAAGGGAATCCGTGTCCGCTGCTACAACGGTGAGTTGTGTGAGAAAATTAAAAAAAAAAAAAGGCTGCTTCTTTTCTTTTGCTTCATGTGTGTGTCTTTTCTTTTTTTTTTTAAAACAAACTCAGGGTAGGTTTGTTGAGGTTGGATGTGTGCGGGAATAAACGCGATGTCATGTCAGTGTGGATGTTCGTGTGGATTTCTGCAGCGTGCTTTGGAGGGTTTGTGCTCGCAGCTTCCACGGGAATCACCCTCGGTTCTGATTGAGAGAAAAAAAAAAGAAGGGTGGATGAGGGTGTCTTGTGTCGGTTTGCTGGTGCTGGTGTCTTCACTGTGACATTGTCTGGTAGATGATGGTTGTTGGACTTTGGCTTCAGATCTGTGGATCTTTTTCTTTTTTTGTTCTGTTTGCTGGGAGCTGTCCTCTGCCTGTGGTGCTGAAGCCTTTGCTCTGTTTTCCACGGAGCGTCCTGTGGGCATTTCTGATCAAGTTTCACGCACCAGATTTTCACACAAAATCATCTCTCTCATTTGAATCTGGTCATATTTGGCTCATTTTTTTTTCCATGCAGCTCCTCACATACAGCTACAATCTGACCCTTGTTTGCAGATGCTCTCTCTCTCTCTCTCTCTCTCTCTCTCTCTCTCTCTCTCTATCCCCCCCCTCCTTTTTGTGCGCGATGAGACTCGAGTCGTGACTGCTAAAAGTGAGTAAGGCGCGTGCTGCGTCAGTGGCGTCTGGCTCCGGTGCGCTCGAGACAGATTGGGGGGGAATCGTGACCGGGCTGGGAAGACGCGTCCGCGAATGAAAGGCATGGATGGCCCAATGAAAACGGAGCGAGGGGTGGGGCCCCCTTTTGCTTTCGGCAGCTGGAAAGGCTTTTGGAGCCAAATTAACCCTTTGCAAATAAAGGAAACTTTCCTATTGATGAAAGTGGAGGCTCCGCGGATATGAAAGCACACGTCAGATCACGATCATATTCATCCGTTGTTGCATTTTGTTTCGGTTTTAGATGTCGCACCGGTGCTCATAGTGGATGTTGGATGGGGTGGTGGGTGGGGAGATGGGTGGAGGTGGAGGTGGGGGGGGAGTAATGAAACTGTCAGGTGCTTTGGCCTCCTGCTTAGGTGCTCTTTTCCTTTGCGTCGCCATTGGTAGATGACGACTCGTCCCGTCCAATCGGATCGCCGCCGTCCCTCTGCTGCGCGTTGAAGTCTGTAACGGCGACGAGATGCCGCCTCTCCTCACCGCCGCTCTTTTTAATAACAAGGCTGCGTGTTGCTGCAAAGCAATGCCAGCAATCCACTTCTCCTTTCTTTCTTTCTTTCTTTCTTTCTTTCTTTCTTCTTTCACATGCCACATCCTCGGATGATACACCCAATAACCGTTTGAGCACAAACACCTTCATGCACAAGCTGATTTTTTTATATATATTTTTTTTTTCTTTAAATATATATTTATATCTGAATACACTCTGAGGATGGAAAACCCAGAGGAGTCGTGGACTGGATTGGTTGGACGTGGATTTTCTTGGAGCTTGTTGTCCGTCACGAATCTTTTTGCGGTCTGGGCTTGCTGTGCATACATGAATCTGGGAAGCCCTTACCCCAAAAAGCATTTGTGGAGGATATGAACGTCGTTCAACGTTGGTTTGGATTGAGGAAGTCACAGCTGCTGCTGCTACTGCTGTCAAAGACACGGCTCAGTGCTGTGTGTGTATGTGTGTGTGTGTGTGTGTGTGTGTGTGTTGTAACATCGAGGTCTGGACTCACAAAGTGCACAAAGTGTGACCCATGTTCGGTTGTTGTAATAGCGTGGTTACACATCACTTGCCTCTCCAGCTGTGACACATCAGGAAGAGTGTGCACTCATTCAGCAGTTGTGATGTGCATGATTGTGCACAGTCTTTGTTTGTAATGTGACATCAATAAACATATTTCAAAACATCAGCAACAAAAATAGTTTACTGGATCAGAAATCGCCTCAGAATAGCACAATAATATATAATATATATATATAATATATATATATATATAATATATATATATATATATAAGGGATCTCAAAATGCAGCAGTTTTTTTGTTTAGGCGAGCAGATGAAAATGTTGACATCTTCTTTAGTAGGAGCTTTTTATTTTTAGCAACGCCCCTTGTTTTGATTCTTATATTTCTGCTGACTAAACATCTGGGATGTAGACTGAACGTTGGACAGGCGGCTGTCAGGGAGATGAAGATGAGTCAGCTGTGTGTGGATTTAGTAATGTTTATAGGAAGAGTTATTAAGGCATTTGTTCAAAGCAACAAACAATGTGACGGATTCAGTAACGTTTAAGTCACCTAAATCTGCTCATTCAAATCAGAATTCTGGGAGTTGAAGTCACTGGAGAAACCTGAAGCGTTGTTACGTCATCTTTTGAATTTTCTTGCACTTTCAAACACGCACTTTGTTTCTTTTTAAAATGCATGTTGGAAATTGCAAGAGCTCCTTTTCTTTAAGTTATTTTCACAGCGTACTCGGATGTTTTTAATGTTTTCTGCTGCATTTCTTTTCATTTGTGTTTTGCTATATTTACACCATTAAACAAAAACTCCTTCTCTGTGCTCTCTTACATTCTTTCCACTTTATTTTCTTTACGCCTCTTGAACTCACAGGTTCCTCTATTACGTCACACAAGCTATGCTGGGACACAGCAGCAGCAGCAGCAGCAGCAGCAGTGACCAAACCACAGCGAGGTCAGCAGGTGGAATCCAAAGAGCGAGTGGGGGAAAAACTGTAAGAGAAGTAAACAGTGGTTCGTCATCACATTCATGCTCAGGCTGCATGGACGTAACACTGCCTTTATTTTACGTCTTGTGCTTCACCCTGAGATTCTGTTGTGTCTAAAGATTTCTTCTTCTTCTTCTTCTTGGAATCGCTTTTTGTCCACACAACCTTTTCTTCTTTTAAATGTGATTCAACTTACTAGGCTGTATTATCTGCATTTTTTCAAATAGAGGGGCAACTTATTCACAATAGTTACCAGCCACATGAGAGATTTCACATGTTTTTATTCCGGCTTAGCACTAAAACGACGAGAACGCGTCACAACATGGTGTTGTGTTATCTATCAGATGCTGGAATCGAGGCCACATTGCCGTGTGAAGATCAGTTTTGGGGTCAGGATCTCCACACAGTTGTAAAGTCTTCAGATTATTTCATTATTTTTATTATTAGCACTAGCATTTTTATTGTTAATATAGATGAAAAGACTTGAATATCTTTCAGAAAACCAGCCTCGATCAATTTGATGCTTATTTTCACCTGTAGCATCTCCAAAGTGAAGCTTTTCCTGTTTTTTTCCCCTAAAGCGACATGAATCACTGACCTCTTTAAATCGCCACTGTGAAATGTTTTTTAATGAGAGTCACTTTAGGGGTCCCAAAGCATTCTGGGTCCTGGGGGTCTTACACCATGCCTGTGAGCAAGCAGTGAAGTCCTCCGGTGCAGCAGCTCACATAGTAGGGAGCTCCTGGTTTGGGTGATTAAGGATGTGTTTAAGTCTCCTCCTCCCTGAAATTTCTCCTCCAGGCCAGGCTTTTTTTTAAAATAGGCTCACCTGCTTAAAGGAGACATGATAGCAATTACAGTAAAGTCAGAATAACACACACACACACACACACACACCGGTCAGAAGACAGTTTCTGTTTTTATGAGGTGTGAGGACGATAACATGGCAGAAATAGTAAACAGATGAAGTGATGTCTACAGTGACGGACAACCAGATTAAAAAAAGCCTTTGACCAAAATGATTTCTATTTCAGAGAAATTAAAAGAAATTCATTTACAGAGCTTTGATCCGAGGAGTTAAGATGCTGGTGTGTGTGTGTCTTCTTCTTGTTACGCGATCATATTGTGATTTGGGGTTTTAAATGAGTGCATTTTAATTTCATTTCTATAGTCTGTGATGTGCTGTACGTGTTTGTAACTGGACACACACTTTACAGGAAATTCAACAAAGACACAGCGCTCTGAAATAATGTTTCTACATATATTAGGACGTGCCATCTTCTAGTTTTTCTTTGACTTCGTCCTTTAGGTTATTTATTTTCTCCTGTGTGATGTATTGAAATCTTAATTTGAAGGCACAAAGAGAAAGTTGTGTATCATTTGCGTCCGTTTTACGTTTTTCAGATGTGTTTGTGCGTGTGTTCTTTACAAGTATTCATAAGTAACAGCCTGAAATTAATTAACATGTGCATGTGTGTGTGTGTGTGTGTGTGTCATCCACGTCCAAACTTAGAACATTTACACTATACGTAGCTGTTCTATGTTTAATTTCTATGATTCATTTGTTGAAATCTTACAGAGACACTGATGCATAAATATCACCAAGTATCTTTAAACTACATTCACGTGTTCTGCATTTGTATCCAGCAGAAGTGTTTGAAATAAGACCAGTTGAGTTTTCAGTTTTCAGACGTACGCTGAGCAGCCAGACTCTTAACACTGATTAAATATAAACCTGTAACACATGTTCAACTATCTTGAACTAAAAAGAAATCTGATCAAATTCTCCAAAAGTATTCAAAATGTAGAACTTCTTTGAGTACACCATTGAGCTTTTTTCCCCCCTCAATTTAACAGATGACAAAAAGAGAGACAAGACACAGAGAGCGAGTTGAGTCAATGTGCGTCTTTGTTAGTGTTTTCTGATACGTGTGTGTGTGTGTGTGTGTGTTACCTTTTACCGTACACTTCCAATCTTGTGCTTTCTTCTCTCCTTGTTTGTTAAAATTAATTGAACCAAATTTGATATTTGATCTCATCCTGTCTCATTCTGTCGTGTCTTTTTACTTTTCTTCTTTGTCCTAACGTGCCACAATGATGACGGACTGAATGAAAAATCTTCCAAGATTCATTGAATGTTTCAATGATGATTTCTTCTGATTATGAATGTTATTTTCTAATTTAAGTGTACACCGTTAACTCTGTGTTTTGTTTCAGAAGGTACCATGGTTCGATGTTGCTTTTTACCTTTTATACAGGAGCTTAATAATAAAAGTAATGAACGCTTCTAACACCACAACGTTTGGAGTGCCATGGTGTAAGAAAATTGTAATCAGTTTGTACATTTGTGACGTTTTGTCAAATAAAACATGGTGATAAACTTTAATAAAAGCATGTGAAGAGGATGTCCTGTGTCTTCTTTGTGTCGGTGTGTGAATTTAATCTGACAGATGTGAAAAAGACAGAATAAAGTGTCCCATAAGATAATTATTTCTATATAAATGTGCTGTTCTTTGTGTATGTTCCCATAACCCACAGATTGTTCTGACTGTACATGGTCATAAATCTCCAACTTTTTATCAACAAGGTCAGAAAAATAAACAAAAATGATGACATCATGATAAGGAGCTGTCCATCAACATGTGGTGCTGAATTAACGGCTGTAACACACTATGTTGTGTGATTAAAATACACTTATATCATACACACTTTTATATATATGTATATCATATATTATATATTACTTTATCTTGTTTTTTCATGAAGTCGCAAGTCAGCTCCTCCCTTGATTTTTTTTCAATGCAACAGATTTAACTCGCACTCTTCATTCACACACCCTCACACGTGGACATCTGGCCGACTGTACTCCCCTACAGGCTCTCCTGGTCATGATCAGCAGCTGGTCCATTTATGTCCGAGATGTTCCTTTAATCTAAATTTCATTCAGGTTCCTTTGAGAGCTTAGAGCCAACATTTTAGACTCCTGTTTACCATTGCTGCATTTCTATTTTTAGATGCAATGCTCTTATGTAACGCTCACTCTCACATTATGGACCACTGCTGTCTGCTCCACTTGGCTGAATTGCGTACTCTCTGTGTATGTGTGTGTGTGTGTGTCTGTGTATTAAGTTAGATTCAATTAAGTCCTGTAAACATTTATAAAATAAAAATACATTTGAATCTAAAGCTAAATATCTATCACACATGCAGCTGAAAAGAATTAAGCATAAACCAACGTTTTACAACAAACACAAAACGTCTACATCGTGTGTAAGGCTGTTCTGTAGGTGGTTTGGTCTGATGGATTTCTCACGCTGCTGTGATTTATCCATAACTCCAGTTTCAGTTTTCAGTTTTATTTGTCATATGTAGATTAACAAAGAGTCAACAGTACAATGTAATGTGTTGGACAAGAAAAAAAACAGCACTGGAAGCAGAATATAAAAAAACAAGCTAAAGAAATAAAATACAACACAATAACATGTGAGTAAAAACTGGAGTGATTTAATAAAATCTAATAAAATAGAATAAAAAATATGTATATGTTGGTATACACTTAAAGTGGAAAGGCTTATCGAGTGTTTATACAGTATTTCCATAAAACCTATAAAACATTTTCTAATGTTGCAGTTTATGTCTGCCAGTTTTCATTAGAACAAATACACAATCCACTAAAACACACCAGCAGTGTATTAAACAGCTGAGACTTTTAGGTACAGACATTTTGCACAGTAACAGAGTCTGACAATATAATATGTGTAGTCATGAACAGTGGGAATTTCATATTGGACTTTTTTTGTTGTTGCATTTTTAAAACGTTTATTTCGACCTACTCGAAAAAACAAAACAAAAAACCTCTCAAAGTTCTCTTAAAACCACTGAAAGCTGCTCAGATCATTGCGATCGATATCCATACACCAACAATACTTGGAAAGTATTATTTTGCACAGTTGCAATATGTAATGTATATAGGCTAGATTGTGTATTTAGTCTTCAGCTGCAAAATGATAACCCTGATGTGAAACATTAACATGGAATATTCTGTAAAGCAAGAAGTCAAGCTGTAAGAACACAGGCTGTGAGTTTAAGACGACCTGACATAAACAAATCATGGCGTGTGTACGGTGACACACACCTGCTGTAAAACAGGTAGTCAATAGTAGTAGTGACACAGTTCATGGTGGAGCCTGTCAAGAATAATTAGACTGAATTATACTGAAATAAATATAAAAGAAACACCCATTACAGAAATTCATAGAACATATTAACAGCTATGATGACTTGTTAAAGAATCATTTAAAATCAAAGCGTAGTTGCTGGAAAGGTGTGTGTGTGTGTGTGTGTGTGTGTGTGACTATTACAAAAATATATAAAAGATAAGATGAGAGAAGTACGTACATATTCCAGATATTATAACCCCTAAAAGCAAAGCAGACCGATAGCAAATGAGAGCTATTTCAAGGATGAATAAAACTGGAGGGAGGCAGTGGAATATGGAGTCGAATATATAAGATTAAAATGTAGTCGCGTGTATGTAGAAGGAGGACACAGTTATGTGTGATTTGAGAGATTATACTGGATATACAAAAATACAAATACATCTTTTTAATTTTTTAATTTAATTTTTATTTTCCGTCCTTCATCTTTCTACATTTTATTGTCGGTTCATGCAATTTATCATTGTGCTTTTTATGCATTACTTAACTTTTTGAATGAATTGTTTTGAATATAGTTATAAATGTTGCAATGACGTCTTCTTCTTGTTCGTGCCTGTCTGTCAAAGCACTTTGTGAATGCTGCTTTTAAAAGGTGCCACATAAATAAAGTTATTATAAATTAGTAGTAGTATCTTTAAACCTCTGTGTAAAGCATTACAGTGTGAAGCCTGACACCTGTGAAACGTTATGCTATTGTGTTTTTGTTTGGGTTTTTTTTTCAGAAGTAGAACCTGAAGAGAAAACTTTGAGCTTGAAGAGATAATAAAGTGAATTTAAATGATTGAAACAGCTCTGCAAACGCCGTGTTAGATACCATTTTACATATTTTTCTATACATGTGAGGACTCTGCCGCACCGGTAGGCGGTGCTGAAGCTCTCATCTGTTCCAATTTGCTCTCACAAACGGCGGGAAAAGAAGAAGAAGAAGAAAAAATGAGCCAATCACAGCCAGGAAAGGTCGGAAGTGTCCAACAGGGAAGTATAGCTCGTGCACTTTGAGCCGTTAGCATCACATTCACACACGCGCAGAAGTCCGGACAGGTACAGGTGTGCAGCAGGTATGTCCAGCGGGGGAGACGTGGTTCTACGGGCCGTGGAGGCGCCTCTGTTCTGGCTCGGTGCTCTCACCGCGGCCTGGCTGTCGGTGTGCTCCGTGTGCAGGCTGCTGTCCGGGATCAGGGTGTGGGTGCTGGGCAACGGGCGGCTCGTGTCACCCGCCAGACTGGGGAAGTGGGCAGGTGAGACCCTGAACTGTGTAACTATGACAACGCGTTAGAAAGACATGACTCCTGAAGTGTATTTAATATTTATAAGCTGCTGACAACTGAGCCTGTTTCATGTGAATGTTCTCTGTCTGCAGGGTGCTTGAATTCCTTGAAAATGCTTGAATTTCAATTCAGTGTTTTTTCAAGGTTGTGAAAATGCTTGAATTTTTTCAAGGTTGTGAAAATGCTTGAATTTCAATTCAGTGTTTTTTCAAGGTTGTGAAAATGCTTGAATTTCAATTCAGTGTTTTTTCAAGGTTGTGAAAATGCTTGAATTTCAATTCAGTGTTTTTTCAAGGTTGTGAAAATGCTTGAATTTTTTTGTGAAGTGCTTGAAAATGCTTGAAATCTGTGTGATGTCTATCTCAATAAACCAAAGAGAAAACAAAAATGTTTCCTGAGCGGCTACGCGCTTGATCCGATGCCTTTACATGCAGAACTCAGTTATTATACTCGCTTGGTGTTCTGCCGAGAAATAACAGTAGACTTTATCTGTTAATTAACAACTGAAATTGACATTCCCTGCTTGGGGAAAGTTGTATTAATTCAATAGTGGATATGTGGTTGCATGCAAATGCTTTTTCGTGTTTTCGTAAAGTTAATTTGAATTCTTTAAACATGTCAGTCCTTCACCAGTTCACACTTTATTTCAACACGTAGCTTGACACTTAAATAGACAGATGATGTGATCTTCAGCATGGAGATCCCACACTCAGCCATACATATAAAATAAACAGACTGCCAACATGCTGGCCGAAACATGTAGGCGGATTTTTACATTACATTCCAGTAAATCATGAGTGTCTCTTGTCTGTGTTTTGTCTTCCTGGGGCTGGTACAAAGCAAAGCATACTGGTTGATCATCAAGCAGCACTAGCATGTATCTTGTTAATGGACAGGGGCAGTAAGTGTGGATTGGGTCTGTGTGATGGTCCTTGCTGTGAAAGGTTTCCACACACTGAAAAGAAATTACTCGTCTGCTGATAGACATACTTTAGCCCCCTTCAGGCATTTGTCACTGTTATTGTGCTATGGTAGTTACACAATACACCGCTCACAAGCTGAGAAGACAAGCCAATTCACAATTAGTTAAAAATCAAAACAGTCCATCTACCACCATATGAAATAATGCTAATTAGACCCATATTATTATGCCATACAGTGGCACCGCTGCGCTTCCCATGACCATCATGGCAAACACAACTAGTAGGCTACCTATTTAAAGGTGCTGGAAAAATGGAAAAACTGGTGCTTGAAGGTGCTTGAAGGTGCTTGAATTTGTTCATGAAAAAGGTGTGGGAACCCTGTGTCTGTGATATGTGTTTTCTTTATATTAGTAATCATACACACTTCTAGGCTTCTTGTTTAGTGTGTCTCTGTGGTTGTTTTGTTTGAATGAAGACGGTTGATGTCATTCAGATTTTTTGTTTGTTATTTTAACTAGACAAGCCAAGAAAGAGGAGTCTCTATTTACATTTATATTTACCTTCTTAACTATCTAAATTTGTGCTTGGTACTCTCTCCAAACATGAATCCAAACTGCCAAAATACAAACTATTTATCACGTCTCAGACCTTTTTTTTTTTTTTAACGTGACTCATAACCTGAAACCTTTTCTGTTCCTCCGCTCACTAACTCGTCATCTGTTGCATCTCTGACTGCATCCATCGTCACTGTTAAAGACGATTATGTAGCTTTTAAGAACCTTGCACGAGTAGGGATGGGAATTGATACGATTTTTACGATTCCGATTCCATTATCGATTCTGCTTAACGATTCGATTCTCTTACCGATTCTCAACAGCGAGGTCAAAAGAGGCCCACAGCCTAGATAATAGTAACGATGTGTACCATAGTAACCACAGAGGTGGTCATAGCCTGGCTGCTGCCGCTGCTGCTAGGTTGCGATTCACCTCCAGTCTGAAGCGTGTCAAAAACACGACATTCATTTAAAAATATTGCATGTTGTGTGCGCAAATGTTTCTGCATGTTCGTCGTGTTACCTCCCGACACTGTTATCTCCACTTTGCAATAATTGCAAGTTGCCCTGTTTCCGTCTTTTTTGGTTAAATGCAGCCAAACTTTGGAGCGCGGGAACCGAGTGGGTGACATTGTTTAGTACTGATTGCACTGCACGTGCGAAACTTGCGGAAGTTACGTGGCGTAATTTGTCGTGCTTACTGGAATCGAGCGTGTGTAACTTCTTGCGGAAGTCACGCGATGTAATTCGTGCTTTCTGGAATCGATAAGAGAATCGTTAGATAAACTGCCAAACGATTCCATGGAATTGAAACACACGGAACCGGTTCTCGATTCCCATCCCTATGCACAAGTCTTCTGTTGAGTTTTGTGATGATAATCTTTATTTATTTATTATTATTTTAATGTGTGATCATTTGTAGCAGCAGCAAACAGCTTCTTTGTGTTACATATTCAAGTATTCTTCAAATTCTTTTCTGCTCTGAGAGTTACCAACAATGTAACGGATGATCAGATATAGATGACACAATGAGGAACACTTCCGGCTACAATATGTATACCTAGAAATCTGTTTTACTATTAATTTACTTTTAGTTTTACAATCTGGACTCCTTATTGTTGTGGAGAAATTGTTGAAGTCAAAAGTCAATGGCGAGGTCAGGAAGGAAAAAAGTGTTCAGGAGCCTCTGATGTCTTATGCTGTATTTTTTATTAACGCTTGGCCAAGGAGAATTAGAGACACTCTCAAAGTTCATCAGAAGTGCCTGAGTCGGTCTCACATTCTGACGAACTCATCCTGATGGATAGACTTTAAACCCAAAGATAACACCACAAATACGAATACACAAAGAGAATGTCTTTACCCATGCAGGTGTTATTGTCAGCATATTCTAGTCTGGAGACACAGATGTCTTTTTACGCAGATTGGAACGTCAACAGCAACTATCTATTATGTCTATGAAGGCAGCAATAGGTCTCTCTGACCCTGGCCACTACAGTGTTGAGATAGACTGGCACCTACTGTTCTCAGTCAAAGACAAACAATTAATACTGAGGACCTCAAGGTCCACACGTGACCTCGTGTAACCTAAGGATAGAAAATGCCATAACAGTTATTACGTACTTTAACCTCGTCACACAGTAGTTCTATGTTAGATACGTACTTGTTTCATGTGCTGAGCTTCATCATGTAGGTGAGAAACTGTATGACGAACGTTAACGTTACAGTCTCAGTTGTAAACAGTTGATGTCATTTGGGAATTTCTTTACTATTTTAACTAAACAAGCATCATTGACAAAGAAAGAGGAGGCCATATTTACATTGATATTTACCTTTTTAATTGTCACTGCTTACATTTTAGGTTTTTTCTTTGCAGAGAGGCATCAACTTAAAATTGAACTTTAGTATTTGAGCTCATTAAACTAAAACATCTCCGCTTTGTGGTCGTCACTTTCTCTGAACATGAATCCAAGCAGCCAGAATCTAAAAGAAATAACATAATAGACATGATAATGTTCATTATCTCATCTAAAACAACATTTACTGGCTATATTTAATGTCCAAAGGAACTTCTCAGGAACTTCATTACTATTGCTATAATACTATTATTATTTTTACCTACCTATATCAACAAAAGCTAAACGTTGGACACTTTGTAAAGCTAGAATTCATGGCAGAGCTGTTGTGCTGGATTGCACAGGTGTACTTAATAACGAGGTGACTGGATGAAAATTACAGCAGACGCATTTTAAAGTAATTTTTGCTGAGATTTCGGCCTACTGTAAAAGTCTGATGTCACAGGTTTCTGAAGCTCTGAGTGTGGAGGCTCTGGCTTCTGCATGGTTCACTAGTGATTGATTAAGTCTCCGGATATGGCTTATATAACATGACTGATATGACATAACTGTTAGACATTATGGCTTCTTTGTCCCAGCGGACACACAGTGTTTGTCTCTTCACATGAAATAAGGACCGGGCAGGGAATGATCAGCATTTTGTCATTGGGTGTAAATTGTAGTAAATCTTGTTACTGGATTACGGCTTGAGGGGATTATCAGACCACACTGAACGCCGTCCATCTGTCCAACCTGTCTCACTGTCTGAACGTTGAACCTTTGAACTGACCGCTGGGATTGCTTTAACGTTCGCCAACATCAGTCTGCTGTTCAAGGTTCATAGTATCATACAAACAGCTGCTAGATGCCAGGTAGTAAAAGTTTTCAGCCGATATTCTTTATAAACTATAAATGTTTTTTATCAACAATCCCTCAGATGTGGTTTATTAAACACTTGTGACAAAGATATGTAACGGAGACAGTTTACTGTTAAACTGCATTGTTTAAAATGACATCAGTAAACTTAATTCAAAGTTAAATTCTAGTTTAAAATGAATAATTCTACATAATTCTACAAAAAGAGCACAATAAAACATAAGTAATAGATCTAAATTGTATCATGTGTCTTTGATATTGGTGCTAATATCAGCTGATATTTTTAGATGTTATATTGCATTGAATCCTATGTGATCAGTCAAATGAACAAGATGAAAAACAAAATGCATGTTCATTATTTATGTATTTTCAGATTTCTCGATCCTAAATTATTTGATTTATTTATCTTTATTTACTTGGCTGCTCAGCATTTTCTAACCTTTTCCAACCCGCGCAGTCAAAGTCACATCAGTCTGCTCGAGAAAACCAAGTGTTTTCTGAGGATACGAGCCGAACTTGCCTTTTGATCTTTTCGCGCGCGTCTAAAAATGGAAACGCATCAGGCAGTTGTGTTTTTTTAAATTTTTGGATCACATGCAAAATGATTCAGGATATCCGATGAGGCAAAAGGAGCATGTTAGCCTCGGCTGCTGCTCTCATTCACAAACTTCTCTCTCAGTGAAGTGGACTTAATTGTGAGGACGGCCTGATTACGTAAGAGAGGAATAGAGCCATTCATAAATGAGACGCATGATCCTCGGGATTCTGGTTCACTGGTTGGTACCCACATGACACTTTCTGCGAGTCTGTGGCAGCATTACAGAGAAGCATTGTAGTGCTATCCAGCTATCTGAGACAAAGCTCCAATTCTAAATAATAAAACTGACTTGTTACATGTAATAAAAAGGCAGCTGGTCTTATACATGAAGTTCATAAGGCATTAACATGTATCTGAAACAAAGGTTGGAACTAAATAAGAGTTACATTCATGTACACAGTGCAAATGGCACAAAATGTAATCTGATTTCTTCAGTTATGATGTTCAGATATAGCTACACTTTACAAATATAAGCTGCACCCATGCAAATGTGGACCTTTTGAATGATTGTTGCTAGGATACAAGCATGTTGGTCACATAATATAGCATCTCTCTGTCTTATCGGGGCTCGTTGTTGCATATCCAACATATATTCACATTGCAATGGGTTCATTTGTTGCAATAACACGTTTCAGATATGGTAGCACATGATTCAATTATTTTGATTGTTCTCCAACCCAGATTCCCAAAAAGCTGGGACACTTTCTGAAATATGAATAAAAACAGAGTGCAAACAACAACAACAACAAAGTTTTTCATTTGTGTTTTATACAGTGCCCAAGTTTTTTTTTAAATCTGTGTTGTAGTAGTGCTTCGTGTGATGTTACGTCACGTAATCTGTTAATCTGTGGTTAATTGTTTTGTCATATAAAATTACATAAAATGGTAAAACATGGCCAGTATAATTCCCCAGATCTCAAAGTGACCTCTTCAAATGTTTCGTGTGAACAAACAGTCCAAACCTATCCAAAGACATTCGCTTTCAGAGAGAAGCAGCAACATTTCACATTCATAAAATTGGTACCAAAGATTTTTTGGCATCAAAAATTGATTAATCAGTTAATAGACCAGAGGTCTCATAACCACATACTTGTTTGATCAGTTCAGGTTGCTCCCTTTTAAAAACTAAAAAAATACCAAATACAGACACTACAGTGTGCTAATCTTGCCAGTACAGTCTGTAAATGTATTGGTTGTTTATTAATTATTGATAGAATAAATTCCCGCCAGTTCTTTCTGCATGAAATGATTTGTTACAAATGCATGCACTGTTTACTGGAGGAAAGAAAGGGGCAGTCTGGAAGTAGGGCAGGACATTGGCTTGTCACAAATATTGGGAAATGGGATGCATTAGCCAAATCCTCATTATGTCGTCTTCTTAAGTGCACGTTCGTTTATGTTTAGCCATAAAATAATGTTGGCTATCAAACCCAACACCCAAATGGGAACACATAGTAGCACTATCATCAGAACACCTAGCCGGCCTAACCTACTTTTGTAGAAGACAGCAGTTCCTAAAATAGCCCTTGTTTTATTTGACTGAAGGGAACATGCACTCAGCTGTGAAAGCTTCTTTTTTTTTTTTCTGTTCCGACTGCAAAACATTTCATTCTTAAAACAACTAAAAATAACCCAGCCTATGTTTCCCTCATCATTGCGCCTGCAGACTCTCCATCACTCTCCCCTCCTCTTCTCTCTGTGCTATTTTTAGTTGCCCCCAGGATCCCCCATCTTCGTGTTTGTCATTTTTCTCTCCTCTTTCCTCCCCCAATCCCTTCTGTTTGGCTGTGCCGCAGCCCTAGAGGATGCTTGGCACCTCGGCATCATCTGTACTCAGGAAGATCACACAAAGGGGGAAACGGGTACAGCAAAGGGCAGATAGAGAGATGAGTAAGAAAAAGGAAAGAACGGTGTCAAAATAACAAAGTATTTGCTTAAAATAAACTTCCGCATCTCTGCGGGGATATTTGTATTAGACGTTGCGGCAGCAGCACAAACGTTTCATGAAAACATCAACGATCAGGTGTTGTATTGCTGAGCTGCATCTTTTATTAGTATGATAAATAGGTCCCATATATTAACAGTATTATGTATAATATGTCTATTAAATACTTAAATCAAATAAAAAACAACATGTAATCAAAACACTTTGATTAAGGACGCGTTCAGCTGATATGCCAGATCGGTAACAACGACGAAACTGACCTTATTAAATCTGTCACAACAGACCCGACTCCGTTTTTAGTGCCACAGCAGTCCCTGTCCTCACATAACCTCATATAAAACAATCCAAGCGTGCAGTGACGTATACAGCGTCTAAAGATGAGGAGAGGGCTGGTGTTGGAGGTGATGGAAGTGAAAAAGTTTGAAGCTTTAAAGAATAATAAAAGTGAGGCTAAGGAGGGCAGATAATATCAAATGGCTATATTTACACCATCATGAGGACTGTTTGAATGAAAGTGGAGGAAGTCTCCGTGACGTCACACGCAGCTTTCTGTAGAGCCGCTCTGAAGCACACTGTTGTGGAGAAATTGCTGAAGTCAAAGGTCAGTGGTGAGGTCAGGAGGGAAGAAAGTGTTCAGGAGCCTGTGATGTCTTACACTGTATTATTTATTGACACTTGATCAAGGAGAATTAGAGACACTCTCAAAGTGGATCAGAAGTGCCTAAGGTTGGTCTCACATTCTGCCCAACTCATCCTGGTGGATCGACTTTAAACCCCAAGATAACACCACAAATACTACACGCCCAGAATTAGCCAAAGAGAATGTCTTTACCAGTGGAGCTGTTACTGTGTCTAGCACAAGGTGTGGGGGGGAAAAAATAAAACATTTATTATCATTCATTATTCATTTCAAAAGGTGGTACCATCAACTTATTTTCATGCACATTTTAAATTAACGTGATAGAAAACTTCAAAATTCAAAAAGACTAATGTTTTTATAGCTTGCTCGAGGTGGCTTTTGCCTTTTTCAAAAAAAATAGTACACAGATATGGTGTAACCTTCCTTTACATTAATGCACGCAACAAACCGAACTATCATATTTCCATCATGTTTTTAAATGGTTGAGGTTCAACTGGCGCTCTTTGGATTGCGTCCTCTTGTTGCTCTCTCTTTTTCTGTTTTTTCCACTGGAGAATTGAGCCTTACCTCACAAACTGACTCCTAATGTTTGCATAACGGTAGTGGATAGAAACAATAGTGCCCACGCAGAGGGCTCCTGCAAAAAATCAAAAAAACAAAAAAAAAGACACTTCTGACTAAAAGATTGTGAGACAAAAAACAATGAAATATGATCCCGGAAGGCTTTTTTAGGTGTCTGGTCATCCTGCGACAGATGTTCCAAAAGTTGAGTGAGGTTTAAAACTAGCCTCAGGTAATAAATTTTATTTTGAATAGAGATTGCACTTATGTCGGTCCACCTGCTCGCAGTATTTAATGAGCCTAAAAGTCTAAAAGCCCGGCTAGTGGACCACAGAGGCCGTGCCGCTCAGTGCACCCAACTAGACTGATCTGGTTTGACCTAAAACAACCCACCGATATTACCATCCTCTTAAGTGCACCTCGCTCTCACAAGTAGGTCCAAACCACAATGCAACCAAGGAACAAAACAACCTGGAATAAGGACAGGGTAATAATTACGCACAATCGACAGCTAAGTTTACACGAGATGAATGACGGTCTTTACGCCGAGCTTTTCAGGTTACACGGGGACATAATGTAACACCCTGACTCTCTATTGCACTCCCCATCCACTTTTTTGTTATATTTAGCCAGAGGTGTGATGAATAGTTCCTTCTGAAAGATGGGAATTTCTAAAAATAGTCCCCTGCTGCTGCTGCTGTTTGTGCCAGGCAGTTCCAGGGCATCCGTTCGCTCGACTGCCACTGATGACAGAGAGGACCTAACTTTCCCTCTCTCTCTCCCTCTCTCTCTCTTTGTCCTCCTTATTCACCTCGGCTGCTCTCCATGTACCCCATCCTGCAGTACATTCTGTCCACACTGACATTCAGCCCTTTTACCCTTGAAAGTCAATGTTTTTTGTTTTCTAAAGCTTTTTTTTGTGTGTGCTCGGCTAACACCTGTTTTTTTTTTTTTTTGCACTGCACTTTCCAGGGATCACTTGTCAGTCAAACAGTTCATAACTGACTTTGTTGTTCGTCTTTATCTTCGAATTTCTGTGGTGCTAAAATTCCTGGAGGTGGCGCTCTTTGTCTGTATGGTGGCTAGACCTGCTTGGCTTCTCTTGGTCTTCTGTCTGTGTCTTGATTTGACACAAAGAAAAGCTCATGAAAACAGAGCAAAACATCAAATTTTCAAATATTTCCTCCTGTGGAAATATTTTTTTTTAGCAGCTCAAGCTGACAGGGCGCGTTTCAGACTGCGGTGAGCTCGTTCTAAAGGTGTGGTCTGACACTGAGATAACGAGTCACAAAAGTCAGTTTAAACTATGCACCAGGACACAAATGGCTAATAGCAAATATACAATGGAGCCACTCCTGTATATCATAGCAAACATATGCAGTCATGTAGACCCTCATGGTTTTTCATGGTGTTGAAAAGAAAATAAAGAAAAATCTAAAAGAGCAGCTTACTGTTTTAATGAACCAGCCGGAATCATATCTTTCCTTAATAAATCCACTGTTTTACAGTATATACTTCGTCCATCTAACTCAGTCTCTATCTGATCTTTTCCCTCTTCTAGTCGTGACAGGAGCCACAGATGGGATTGGGAAAGCTTACGCGGAGGAGGTAAGATTTCCTGGATTGTGGACTAACCTAACCTGAACGTCAGAAGGTCACAGTGAAACAAGAAGGAGTTTCTGCCTGTGAATGAAATAATTTCTAAAGGCGTACTTGTGAGTTTTGTACCTGTAATACTGGTTTTGTTTGCTCTGACATCTAGGTTTGTATTTCTACTTCAAATGGGTGTGTTGAAATCCAGTTTTGTCACTGTAATCTTTGGTCATTGGTACCAAAGGTCAAAAACTGGGATAGGCTGGCATCATTTCTAAATGGTTATTTTCTAAAAGAGTTAACACCAGACAGAAGAATGATCCAGTGTATGTATATTGATGATTTAGTGAAGGTTACAGAGGCCTGGAAGAATCAATCAAATGATTCAATTTGAGAAACGCAAAGCTTTCCTGCTTCCTGAGCCTGTAGGTGATTGACAGAGTCGTCTTGCCGTTTCAAAGACTCATTGGTCAAAAGTTGAAAATCCCTCCCTCCTCTTCCCAGTTACCTCCTTTTGTGACACACTGTGTGTGCAGAACATTAGGTTTGTTCGAGATGATCTGAGTCTGTGGAGAATCGATCAACAGCAAATCGACTCGTAACGCGCGCTTGATGTCGACTTGCTCTGAAGTGAACTCCCAAGATCGAGTCGGGCCTCAGTCTTTAGAGCCAGGTGCTGCAGAGGCAGGGCGTGACAGGAAATGCCGGGCTGTTATCTGATCAAAGAGTATAGATTTGTCTACAAACACCACACGCTGTAGAAACCGACCTTTCTCTGCATTTGTACTCTTTAAAACTAACTCGCAGGCTAATCTCCTGATCCGGCCGTCTGATCTCGACCACTTTTCCAAGCACGGTTCATTTCCAAACAAGCCTATTCCCGCACGGTAAACCTGTCAGATGTGTGCTGTGTGCTTTTTCACCTCCAGCTCGTGAAGTTAGGCTTGAAGGAACTGAATACAACATGTGAAGCAAAGTTTACAGGCAGAAGCCTAAAATCTTCAGGCTGGAAAAATACACCTGCAAGCAATGACCTGAAAATTCCAGGTACAATCAATTGTTTAGATTTAACAGAACTAGGATTACAGTGACCGAAACACACAACACAACCTTTGAAATCATAGATGCATACTTAATGTTCAAGCCTACAGAAATTTCAGGTACAAAGCTCTATAAACACACTTTCTATCTGCAAGCCGACTCCACTAAAAAGTACATCTTCTTCGTTGACAGTCTGAATATAAAAGTTGTTTGAAGAAGGTTTTAGACCAATCGCAGGTCGATCATCACACTAGGCCAAAGTAATGACTTGCACTGCTGCGCTGCCTGTATGCAATCTGTGCCGGAGCGCACACGTGTCGCCCTTCATATTTCTTATTCAGATAAGATTTTCTTATTTCATTCAGCGCACACGTGTCGCCCTTCATCGACGTGTTGTTTTGTGTCCGCAGCTCGCTCGCAGAGGCTTTGCCATCGTGCTGATCAGCCGCACTCAGGAGAAGCTGGATGACGTCTCCAAGGAGATCTGTGAGTCCCATGCATGTTTATTTTTGTTTGGTCAGTTTAATGGAAAATAAAGATTTGTGTATTCTCGTTTCATGTTTCAGCTTTCGTCATTTGTGAAACACAGCATACTGTATTTAATCCATCACTCGTACTAATCCCACATTTTTAGAGTCGAGGGAAATCAACAGTACCGGCGGTCCAAGGGCACAAGACTAATATAGTATTAAGTATGACAGCTGCTAGACCGCAGTTCAGTCTTAATGATCCATGCAGCTATACGGCCTCATTTATCCGGAACCTGAAATGTTGCATCCATATTGCAGTGCGCGATAGTCCAACAGGGCCGAATGACTAACAACTAAATAGTATTGCACTGAATTGCGTGTTTTTCACAAGCGAACCTAAATTGAGTGGAGATCCAGCAGGACTCTCTCGCTTTCGGGGGGTTACGAGGCCGTAAAGCCTCCTGCAGGAGCTGAACGTGAATCTGTCCAATTAAATGAAAGATTTCTCTTAAGGGAGGGATATCCTTATATTGATGATGAAGGATTATTTCAGCCATTTAATTTTTTTCTCCTCCGCTCTGCTCTGCTCTTCCCTTCGCTTTGCTTTCCAAGAAGTGACTTGTTGTAGTGTGTAGCCATTCATAAACGCTTCACGCGAGCGCTTCAGTTTATGTTTCATTGCAGAATTTAAAAATGCTTCTTCGTTTCTGTGCCTTCAGCGAGCAAATGCGGCGTGGAGACCAAAACGATTGCAGTAGACTTCAGCTCTGTAGATATCTATTCCAAGATCGAAGAAGGACTCGCAGGACTGGAGATTGGAGTTTTGGGTAAGATGCTTAGGTGCTTAGGCCACCTCACTTTTTTTTTTAATCATATTTAATTAATTGATCAGATTAGATGGCAAATTTCAATCTTGGCCTACAGACATCAGGATATAATCCACTATGATAAGTGTAAGCTTTTCATACAGTCATAAAGGTTCATTTATCCGGGCTTCTTCAGCCCTTTGCTGCCCTCCTAAGATGCAAAGAGGAATAACACGTGTTATAAAAATGTAATCTTCTTTCCATCCATCAGTTTGTCAACGTCATGCAGTGTTTCGAATGACATGGTGCTTTTATTTCTCTCATCAACAGTCAACAACGTCGGAATTTCCTATTCGTACCCTGAATTCTTCCTCAGCGTCCCCAATCTGGACACTGTGAGTTAAAGGATGTTTATTCTGAAGTGTATAAATGATCGTATCAAACAAGCATGTGAATGAAGATGTCGGAATAGAAGTGATGTTAAAAGCATATAGTTTGTTATTACATATTTTATAGCTTCGCTATTAACTGGATCCTTTCCAGTTAGCTGTATGGACAGTTTTGGTTCAGAACCGAGCTACAAATCTGAGCCCAATGAGTTGGACCTTATCCAAAATGTGATATTTTTTCTATTTAAACTGGAACATAATTTATGTAATTGATAACTATCATGTTTATCTAAAGCAGGCTTATTTAATTTATACATTGGAAGGGGGCCACAAGTAGCAAAAGCCAAGTGCAACAGAGGCATCAGTAGAAAAGTGTCATAAACTGACTGAGGAAACGGTGTTACGCAGTATTCTCTGCCAAAGTGAACTGAGCTATCTGATCTGATGGTGAGTTCTATTCCTTAAGAGTTAAACCTTTCGTTTGTAAAAGAGTATGTGTGGGGCGTGCACAGTATTTCCTCTTCCAAAAGTTGCATAGTAAACAGCCTTTGACATCTCAGCAAATATCTCGTTGCGTAACAAAATCGCAAGATAATATCTTTAACGCCTGCGGTCGAAGGAAATGCATGAACACACCGGGCGACGGTAACGCTCCTGTTCTTCTCCTTTCAGTTCATCGACACCATGGTCAACATCAACATCATGTCCGTGTGCCACGTGAGTGTTTTTATGAGGTTTCTCTTGTGAGATGTTTTCTTTTTAATGCCAAGAAAATAATGTTACAGTTATTATGTAACACCTGCATAAGTATTTCCTCCTCAGGTTGATATTGAATAGAGGCGTCTTTGGTAGTGTAGTAAATCTAAAATACCATGGGAATTATAATATAATCACGTTCCACCAGCCTGGCGTGCTCCATATTTATGTCACCTTAAACTTATTCACACTTCCATCATCTCTCTCTCCAAAAAAACAAAACAAAAAACGTCTTAACCTCGGTCTCTTCCGCTGTGTTTTTTGCTGGCGTGGCCCTCAGTGACACCAGAAAGTCCCACCAGAACATGACAAGTACACTGCTTCCAGATGTCACTGTCCCAGTTCATCTTCTCACTGTCTGTGTGTGTGTGTGTGTGTGTGTGTGTGTAAGTGAGACAGCAGTGTTTTTATCCTGGGTCTGTCTTCTGTTCTTTACCCATCCCAAAATGTGTTTTTCATTGTCTCTGATCAACAGCTGTACACCCTTTAAATTAGAGCCCTGCAGTGATTACAGCCTTGTGAGCCTATGTGAACGGTCACACATATCCAGTTTGTCTTTGAAAAACTGCTGAAGTACAAAAGAATGTTCTCAAATACACTTATACAGTGGACTGGGAGACATCCAGGGGAGATAATTTTTAATCTTTAATCTTCAAAGAAGCCTCAGTGTGCACAACATCTCTGTGGACGTGGACTTGTACATGTTGGTCGCACGTCTCACTGTGATGTCTGCTTTTCCTTTTTGAGTTATTAAGTTTGTCCGAGTAGATTAATGTGGCTCAAATAGTTTGAGATCCACTGTCGGGTAGCCCCAGAGAGCACAAGACACACACACACACACACACACACACAGTATAGTAAGTGACGCTCTTCACCATGTTCAGCAGTTCCCAGAGCAACAGCTACAGTCCACCCACGCTCTTAGCACTTAATTTATGTCATTCAATATTTCTTTAAATGGCTCCCTCTGCTATCATTATCGCTGCCTTTTCTCTCTTTGTCTTCCCTCCCCGATCACCTCTCCACACTGGACCCACACACACACACACACACACACACGTTTACATATGTGGATGCACACCTCCGCACACGCTTGTCCACCACCCACACACGTTTAATAGACTTTTCTGTCTCTCTTTATTTGGTTTCTCACAATTCTCTCTCTTTTTTTTTTTTGCAGATGACGCGTCTTGTTCTACCTCGAATGGTGGAGAGGTAAGTTTGTCCGACTTCAGCAACAAGTGTTCATACATCACTGACGTCTGCGAGTATTTAGCAGTTAACACCAGCGGTTAAGCAGCACATTAATAGTTAATTGATATCTCTTAACGTAATGTTATGCAGAACAGTTGTAAATAGTTAAAGGAACTGACATTTTGGGTGATGTGCTTGTTTGTTTTCTCGCCGAGAGCTGGACGAGGCGCTTAGCTTAGCACAAAGACTGGACATGTGGAAACAGCTAGCCTGGCTCTGTCCAGAGTTAAAAATAAATCTGCACACCAACACATCTGACGCTCGTTTACATCACAGCTCGTTTGTCGTCATATCGCACAAAAAACAAAACTGATTACACGTTGTGGTTTGAAGTGTATTTTCCAAAATGTTAAAACTATTCCACTCAATTGAATCTTTTATTGTCATTTTTATCATTCACCATATTTTTTTTTATAAACAGTTTTTGAGAGGAAATGGCATAGATTCATAGCAGCACATAAAGATCAGATGACTGTTGAAAAATAAAACTTAATACACTCAAGATTGAATTTCAATCACAGAGAATAATTGAATGGTTTCAGACCGGCGTTGCACTACAGTGGAGTTGTCAGCATTTCCTTCCAAATACCAATCAGTATTGGAATTTATTTTCCAGTCCAATAAAGCAGAAGTGACCCTCGATCTTGCTTGTTTTTCATTGGGCTCTACATTTTTTTGGGAAAGCTGTTTTTCTTTGGGCCCTCTGCAGTTTGCGCAGTAGTTAGATTGAACAGGTCTGAACTGTGCTCAGCTGATATTCCAGTCGTGCTAACCCCAGACCAGTTCTGTTTCAAAGTTATAAAGCAGCATAACTTGTTATAATTATTCTGCACCTGACACTGAAACGGGAACCTTTACTTCTTCTTATAACTTATTTTACCGTTGCTCTTCTTTTACTCGTGTCTCTTTATGCTCTTTAAGTTGTCAGTGTGGCTAAACCATTGCACAGTTTTGTTCTACGTGTCCGAAACGTTACTGTTTTTACAAACCCTTCACACAAAATAAGATTTTTTTTGCAACCTAAATTCAAAGATTTCAACCTTTTCCAAACTTTTGAATGGTTGTGTGTGTGTATATAAAATTAAAATGACCTTTTCTTCATCATCCACCTCTGGATTAGATAGAATATTGCGTGAGAGCAGCACCTGCTGCGGCAAAAATCTCCTCGCATTGTAAATATTTAGGCGTTGATGGTGTATGCTGTATCTTTGATCTTATCCAGATCTACCAGCTCTTCTTTGATGATACAACAAGAGCATTTTCGGTTCAGCTTGCAGGCAGACATAGTACCATGTTCTCTCATCATTCTGGGATTGATGTGTGAAGTGTTTGCTGCTTCCTCTTTCTGCTTCCTTTCACTGTAAAACAGCATTTGTTTTTATCCTTGTGTTTCCAGGAAGAAGGGCGCCATCCTCAACATCTCCTCTGCCAGCGGGATGTACCCCGTTCCACTCCTCACCATCTACTCTGCCTCCAAGGTAATCTGAGCACACGCTTTATGACCTTTTTCTTCAGCTGTTAACTGAAGTGTTATCTATAAATGCATCCCAGCGTCATAAACGGTTTACATCTCGCCATATACTGTAGGCCACGGGGACAAATCCATCTTTGTTCTCGTGTTATGAATTATTCCGTCTAATCTACCACGGCGAACATAGCCGCTGATGGCGATAGATGTTAGTTCAACATTTATTTGGATGTAGGGATGAAGGGAGGGGATCATCTTTTTTCATATTTGCTGCTTTAATTGTCGAATATAAATAAGTCGCTGACTAACTCAGGTCCCGGAGTAGCGCGCCAATTAAAAATGTTTATAGGAGCATGTGGCGTCGTAATGTTTTATAACCGTCTCGTGTGTGTTTGTTAGCTTAAAAACTGCCTGCTGTTCACAGTTTCAGCTGATTAATTTGCCGGTGTCTTAATACTGGGTCATGTTGATCTACTAAATCCCGGTTTCTGCAGTTTAATGTTTTAAAGTGCTAAATCCAGAATCCCATTAACATTGTGAGAGAACGCCGTGCATGAACTCTGTGGACATATTTCGTTAGCATGTGCAAAGTCTTTGGAGAATTGTAATCCCATGGCTTTTTTTGTGTTTTATGTTTGGTGTCCTTTTTATCTTACTGAGGTTGTAGTCTTAATAACCTGCATTTTATCTTGTATAGGCGTTTGTGGATTTCTTCTCACGGGGACTGCAAGCTGAGTACAAGAACAAAGGCATAATCGTCCAGGTGAGTCATGATCCGACCGTAGTTTTTCCGCTGCACGCCCACATTGTTTTGATAAAGTGTTACTATAGATAAAAATGCAAGTTGAAAATCCTTTTTTTAAGGTTTATAAAGTGAGCTGTCGATACTTTATAGAGCTACACACATTGTTCTGTTCCCTTTTTCCTAGAGCGTTCTGCCGTTTTACGTCGTAAGCAAGCTGAGTAAAATCCGGCGGGCTACGCTGGACAAGCCCAAACCAGAGCGCTACGTGTCAGCTGAGCTCAACACCGTGGGTCTGCAGACCCAGACCAATGGCTACCTGCCCCATGCCATTTTGGTAAGTGTGGGTATTTAATGCTGGCAGTGAAGAACAAAGAGTCTAATGTTTTAAGCTTCATTTTGTTTTGCTGATTTCTCTGAATCTATGAAATTAGCTGTCTGAAAGGTCTGCCAAACGTTCACCCTTCACCCAAACAAATGAATCTAAAAGCAAGCACAATCTATTTTTGTACATCAGCCATCAAACGGCCTCTCTGTAGACTGTGAAACACATTACAGGTTGCTAAGGAGTCGACGTTTCTGTAATTATGTCTTGAAAAACACAAGATTCCTTTCATCCAGCACAATGCATCATTATGTCTCTTTTATTCCTGGCGGTAACTAACAAATTCGTGTCATGGAGACCAGCGTTGGACACTAACTGAGGACCTTCGCTGTTTTGTCATCTGTGCGCACACTTAACTGACCACTCAGAATGACTCTAGATCTGCTCAGCCAGCTGGAGCTTAAAATCACTCCGCAGGCCAAATCTTTGCTCCACATATTGTAGGTCGTTTATACACGATCAAGCCCGAGCAACAGAAATGTACCGCGGGTATTTGGCAGATAGGGGGAACACAGCTGAAGCACATAAAAGCAGTACCCCTCTCTAACATAACTGGTTTCTCCGGAGTAATAAATCTGGTTATTAGGAACACAGAGAGACGTATTACAGGTACTCAAGGTCTCTCGTTGCAACTGGACCGAAAACCTCGCCGGGTTGCAATTTCATTTTATACCATGGAGCTTCCTACCTGCTCATCTCCATTCACTAAATGGATATTGTGTCAACAGTTGCTGAAGCAGCTGTCAAAAGGTAAACATCCTCTGAAATAATGGAGTGGGATTCTCCACTACCTTCCTGTATTGTCTGTGTCCTAACACTGTAATTACTCTGCGGAGACGCGAGCATCGGGAACCAAACGGAAACGCACAAATTTACTTTAGATATTTCAGCTGTTGGATCATTTATAGCGGAGGTAACAGAGAGTCATTTTCTCCTTCAGGTTCCTCCATATTGTGTTGAACTGTGTGACCTGAATATCAATGACTATGTTTATTGATGCACATATAAATAACAGCACCATCCATTACAGCAAGCAGGTGTTCGATAAATCATTTTTAGCATAGATGAGTTTTTTATTTTATTTTTGGTGCCGATAACGTAAATGCAGCACGGCTCCCTCTCTCCTGTTATCAGCTCCTCTGTTTCACTAAACCACAAACTGGAGACAAGTAGCGTGTGTGCTGATTATCTGATAATCCCTCTCCCTTCAATTGTGCGGCACGGCTCTGCCCGTCTCCCAGTAATAATCCACAATTTTCCGGTATCAAATCCAGATTGCTGCAAGCTTCTACATGCAGATATTCTGTCATCTTTGCTGGAGTTCATTTGTTTCCATATTTATTAGGTGGCATGATTTGCCATGCCTTAGTAACAGACTTAAATCAGTATGAAATAAAAGCTCGAATTCAGCTTGAAAATTCACGCCTGTTGTTGGTCCGCTATGAAAATATTATTGACCAGCCCATAATATGAGGTGATGAAGTTTAAACGTCTTGGTTATCATTTTCAACTGGACAGGTGTGACCCATAGACAGTATCAAACATGGATGTCGTATCCGTGACGTCACCCATAGGTTTCTGTAGAGATCTGAGTGTAGTGGCGCCAACCTAGGCAGTTCTGCCTCCGCCATCTCCCAGCTGATCTAAAAAAGGACAAAGATGTCCCACCTGTCAATCAAAGTTAATTATGCATAATTTTAAGCTGTAATATAATTTGAATGGGTGAATTATATAAAAAACACCAAAACAGTTTTTTGTACCAGGCTGTAAACATGTTAATTTCTGCTGTGAAGTCGGACATTTGAACATAGAAGCTTATGGAGGTTCACACACTCTGTAGCCAGCCTCTAGTGGCTGTTCGGGGAATTGCATTTAAAAACTTTTTTTTTTTTCAGGCACCACTCGGTCTGACCCAACAGTCCTTGATCAACATTTCTCAATAGAAGAGTTTGTTTGTAAGAGGTTGTGTCTCCAACCACAGTAAAGTCCATAATTCATATGATCTATATTATATCCACCTCTGAATTAATGATGAATTAGTTTCGAAAAATGACAAAATAGGGCGCCCTAGTAGCTCACCTGGCAGAGCGAGTGCCCCATGAGTCCTTTCCGCGATATCCGAGCTGGATTGGAGCCCCGCCTTTCTCCGTATATATCCCCTTCCCCGTCTCTCTGAAGCTGTCACTATCTAATAAAAACCCTAAAAATACAATTACTGACAATGCAGTTAAGAGGAAATCTATAGGTAATTAACTGAATATGGTGAAATGGTAAGTAAATGAAGGGACCATTTATGATGCTTCATAAAACTAAAACAAAAAAGGATTAAAACCAGTAGGAGGGTTTCAAATCTTTGAACTGTCAAATTAAAGCTGAGTTACTGACATTACGGGTAAAGCACGAAAAGCTTTATTGCTGTGACTTAAACTGCCTACTAATGCATAACGTATAAAAATAAAATGCAATTTTGGTGAATATGTCCAGCGAGATACGTTCACTGTATTTCACAACTAAGCCATTAGAATAAAGGTATTGTCTTCGTAGCTTTTTAATGACATCAGGGCATGGACATTTTAATCTATATGCATAATGTACAGCTACTGTCGAGACTCGGCTGCATGTAAGGCATTATTTGAGAAGAGCAGAGGCATGAAAGAGCCCAGTTGTCTGAATTTTCCTTTGCAAAAACTTGCTTGCCACAGTTCTCGCTCCTGTGGGTTGGGAAATTACTAATGAATGCTAATCTGTTATTTGTAAATGCCACCAGCTGACCATGTAATTTCCCTCTGTAGGGCTGGGTGTCTACAGCTCTGCTCCCTGCCAAGATCGTCAACAAGGTCTCGATGGGGATGGGTCTGTCCCAGCGCGCTCGTTACCTCAAGAAGCAGAAGCAGGGATAGATGGATCGGCAGCTTCTGGGAGCAGGCGGCAGCAAACAGAGGGGACCCAGCTGTGTTAACAACCATCACCGAGGACCAAGACAGAAAAACGTGACAGTTTCTGGGCAACATCTTTGTTTTCTCTCTCTCCCTCTGATACTCCCAGTCATAGATGATGTGAGACAGTGTTTTGGCCACAGTTGTCGTCACATGTATTCAGTCCAAACAAGTTGTGCGAGAAAATACTGAACAAAAGCGGTCAGAGTGATCAGCTTTAACAAACAGAACGCTAACAAGGAAACTAAATCCCAAAACTATTCAGCCGTCTGCAAAGCATGACGGAAAATGATGTTTTCATGGTAAAGGAAGGATATAAATAATTTGAGTGTGTCTGAAGTTGGAGGCGTTTGTACGTTTGAGCCCTCCTGAAAGTATGTCAGCCTGCCAGCATGAAGCTCTTTAGTAGAACGCTGGATGTGCTACTTGCTTACTCCAAACACTTTCCAGAGCACTCAAACTATGTTTATGAAGATTTAAATGTCTGAAATGTCCCTTAAATTCATCATTATTCTGTATTCATAAAAGCAAAAATCATATCAAAGCACTTAAGATTCACATATTTTATCTTGAGCACACAAACTTTTTTTTTCTTTCAACCAAACTACAATTGAAAGAAAAAAAAAAATAAGTGGAATAAAATAAGAGGAAACTCTCCAGATGAAAAGTTGTGGTAGATTATTAAAATGTGTGTTTTGTGCACACACTAAACCCATTTTCAACTTCATTCTTACAACTGCTGTTTTGTTTTTTCCCATGTTTCTTAAAATACCCCAAAGTTTAAAACTGTGTGGTTTGTTTGTGCGACAGTGTGTTAGGTCGACGTTAATCTTCATGTTTTTACTCGCTGTGGTTGGATTTACTAAAAATATGAAACCAAACCAAATGTACAGAAGAAACAAACCAATGACAGAGCGGAAAATCTCTCGATATACGTTCCTTAATGTTTTCAAGAATGTTGTGTTCATGGAGTGTGTCCGTAGCCGTCTCTTAATTTACTTGCACTGGCTTCAGTTTGAAGTTCTGCTGGTCTCACTCATGCTGCTTTAGGTGAGGACCAAACTTCTGTTCTAAGGCTTTTCTCAAGGGTGACTGCATTGATGGGTTTCCTGCTTAGACTGAAACTGGAGCACAACCAGTACACCTGGATTCCAGGATGTACCGACTAGAGAAAAACTGCACTGCGTTTGTCCTTCCAGCATTCAATAAATATAATTTCAAATAACCTCATCCAGTCATCCGTCTCTTTCTGACTTCTTATGCTCGGTTTCACTTTTCTTGTCACTTGTTGTAAGATTTAAAGCATACAGCAGACACATTTTAGACTGTTTTTATACTGAATTCATGGAAAAAGAAGATAAGAGAAAAAGTTTTGCTTTATATCTCCTAGGGGGGATTGGATAAAATATATGAGCTTGGAGACAAAATGTATGTCTTAATATTAATCTGTGCCAAGTGGCATTAGATGCCATCACACCCTGTGTCCACAAACTCCTCTGTGTAATGAAAATGCCTCATATAGCCATAGTTTATATATATATATATATATATATTTATTTATTTTATTTATTTTAATTATACATTATACACTATACACACATACACACACTCTTATGTCCAATCAATCAGTTCATATAACTTCCTGGAGTTACGTTACCATTATTCATCATTTTCACAGTCCGTGTAAATGTGTTGCTTTTTCAACGATCTGCCTCTTCCCTCCCAAACATCGCTGTCCGGTTCCCATGCCAACAGTTTCTGGGAGATTTTTCCGGTGCACTGGTATGGAAGCTGCGGAAATGTGTCATCGCTGAGAATGTAGGAGGGGAAGAGGAGCTGTGTGTGTGTGTGGAGGGATGCCCAAAGGAAGAAACGAGTGGGTTGCAGAGATGTATATAAAGAGGAGCTCGCTTGGTGCTCGGAGTCCACATCTTGCTCAGACACACACACACACACACACATTCTCTGATTTGAACAGCCGAGTTTCAGAGCGAAGAGCAAGAGAAGAGCTCTTAAATCATCTCTCATCAAGCAGAACCCTCAGGACTGAATATAAACAGCTAGATTGAGTATTGTATTTCTTTTTTTTTTTTTGCATCATCTGTATCAAAACTTCTGGAGATATCTGATCAGATACAGCATCAGAACAAAAGGCTTTAAAAACCCTACATCCTACTCTAGAGCTTCACCCTCTTACAGTTCGTCCATCCTCAAATTTGGGCCACAATTCACCATGGCGACCAGCATGGACACTCTCCCTGCCCATCTGCTGCCTTTGGTGATGGAGGAGTTCCCCCAGTCTCTGGCCACAGCTTGTGTCTGCAGGGCCGGACAACGTGAGCCCCGCCTCCGCTGTGTACAGTGTGGCATCATCGAAGAGGAGGAGGAAGACTGCTCCACCCTGGAGGAGGACCAAGCCCAGCGGTCCTTCCTGCAGACTGTGGAGAGCCTGAGGAGGAGCACCAGATGAGCTACCTCTAGAGGAAATTCTCGCATGACCGTGACTGTGTTTGACCTATTTGGCTTCTCTGCGACGCGTCTGGAGATCAACAGATGTCATGGATGCAGACCGGGCTGACTTCAAACCTGTCGGTGGTGATTTTTTTTTTGGTAAAGCTGTTAACATTGGTGGACACCATACGTGGAAATGGATGAGGCTGAGTCAGGACTGAAGAACTGGGATGAAGCACTTGCAAGAGCGAGTTAGAAAGTGCTGGCAATAAACCACTTTTTCATATTTTGTCTATAAGTTTTGTTGTTTTGTGGCATTATATTATATTATTTACATGAATGCTTTGTCTTTGCCTACTAGGACCTTTGATTTGATATATAAAGCTGACGTTGTAACATTTATTTGGTGTTGTGTCTTCTCTATTTTAAAGGTAAAAAAAAAAAATCTGTTTAATGTTGACACACTTCATACATCACACTTCCTCTTCATCTAACACAAGAGAGCTGTGTTTTTTAAAGGGGGAACTGTTGACTTACAGAAAGCCATTAAAATCTTTCAGGCCTTTCCATGTGGTGGCACTATTGATACACTTTTTTGAGCTAAATAGCACAAACTATACTGTACCACACAAACAATCCCTCCTCTCAACCAGAGCCAAGCTGCATATTAACAAGCTGCGATTTGTAAATTACCCCTGATATTTCTGATATAAATGAACCATGAATTTATTTATTTTTTTTACCTTTGATTGTTTCATTTCAGAGAAACAGACAAAAGAGTCTATCATGAGGCCAGACCACACGACTAAAACACATTAATCCCCTCCCGCCTTGCTATCATGCAGTGCCTTCCTTGGGCTTTGCAATAAAAAAACTAAATTTCACACATTACCTGGATTCTTTTTCTGCCTCCTATTTCCTAAATCAGCTCTCCTGTGATCAGTTCATTTTACCGACGTGTTTACTATCACTGAGGCAGCTTTTGCACAATTAAGCTCTGTGTGCCCTGCGTCGTCTTTGCAGCTATTAGAGGATAAATGAGCAGTGTTTCGATTCATGGATATATTGGATTGCAGTTTCTCAATTTCACGATGATTTTCAGGAAAATAGCAACAATATATTTTAAAAAAAGAAGAAAAAAAAACGCTGTGCAGAAGTCTTCTCCATCAAACGAGTTCAATTACAGATACTGTGTGCCAGCTGCAGACTGTGTAATGTTTGGTTGTTATGTAAATATCTGTACCTCTGTGAGGGAGCCTTTTTTGTGAGGAACCTTTTTTTTTTTTTTTAAATAAATATAAACTGTGCAAAAGAACAACTCTTTCACTTCTATGCTCTGCACCCGGAGGTTGTTTTTCTCCTGCTAAAGTTTTGTGTGGTCCAACAGGCTTGCGTCCACTATTTGTTTAATCATTTATGAACACCTAATTAAAATGTGATAAATGACCAAACTTACTTTTTTTTAAAAGAAAATCATATTTTCTCAACAAGATTACATAATGTTGTTTTTTTTTTTTTTAAAGCTAATTAGTAGAGTTTTGGTTAATATTTACTGAAATACTCCAAGCCTGGATTCTTCCACTACCATTATTGCCTCTAGGTGTTGAGCGCTGGTGCACAAATAAAAAGCTGTTATATAAAGTCTCCTCGAGTAACCCTCTGATTGTCACTGTAGTTTTAAATAAAACACATGGTATTTTTCACCAGTTCTAAACATCCATCTCTTGACTCATATTTCTGTTCGGGAACACAGTGTTTGCTGGAGTTTTCTTCCAAGACAGGTCACCAGTAGGTTGTAAGGTTAACACAGACAGACAACCAAACTTACACTGACATTTATGGGCAATTTAGAATTGCTGACCTATATGTGTTTGGCCTGTGGGAGAAAGAAACCTACGCAAATGCAGCGAGAACATACAAACTCTGTACAGAGAGACAGTCGCTTTTAAATTCAGGGCATTCTTGTTGGGAAGTGACAAAACTAATGTTGATTTTAGTTAAGAATTTTTTGTTCAGGGTGCTGAGATGTCCTGCTACCCAAAATCTCCACTTGTAAAACTAGAAGCACACACACATACACACACACACACACACACACACACAGCAGCTGAAAACACACTGACCTACAGTACACTGCATGCTGAGGGTTTCTTGAACTCTTTGTCCTAGATTAAGGTGCTGTAAGAAAACTGCTAAAACCTCCTTTTTGATTAAGGATATCCCTCCTCGTTACACACACACAAACATATATATATATATATATATATATATATAAAATTTCCCGGAGTAATTGGCCATTAAGAAAGCTCAACAAAACTAAAATATTGTATTTGTGACCTTTGCGTCTGTGTTCTTGTGATTTGTGAACAGACTAGTCACACATTTAATGGTTTAATTAACTTGTAGATACGGTTGCCCATGGGTGATGTGAGCTAAAAAAGAGAAAAGAAAATTTAATGTTTTTTCTTTTATATCAGTGATTAGATGTAATTAGTAAAAATGGCTGTTATGTTAGCTTATTTGTTAGAAGATGAGGAAGTTATGTACACCACTGCTGCTCAAATTAAAGTGTGTGTACTGTTGGTACACATCCTTCCTTAAGTATGTGGAGAAGGATAATTGAAAATGAATTAAAAATCAAATTCATATATAAAAATACTACACATTTTCCCTGACACACGACCTCCCTCTGATTTAAAATATAATTTCCTGTAATATTTTGTTTCAATATCTACATAGTTCACGTTCATGCAAGTAGCGTGAGCAGTTATGAGTGAAAACATGATGACAAAATTGTCTGCCAACAGCCTTTAAGTCTTTAATGTCTAGATGGTGGTACCTGGAGAGACTGATGTTTTCTGAGGTGGTATGTGGTGACACATATTTGGATTTAAATCCATTTTATTCACACATTTCAAGTTTTCTATATTGTAGTTGTATGTGTCAATCTTGTTTAACTATATTTTCCTTTTCTATAGAAACAGTCACAGTATGTGGCACCTGAGATTTTTACACAATAGACCTACAGTACCGTATATTATAGGCTATTATAGTGTCAGCGTGCTTAGCAGCCTATACTATATGTCATAAAACACTGAACAACATGTGGCCAAATGAATGAATCAATCTTCCGGTTCAGCCTAAGGAAAAGTGAGGGAAAGGTTTGCCGAATAAGACAGTGAGGCTTGGCTGAAAGCTGCTTCACAGTAGCCATTTTGACATTGGGTCAACTCAGGTGTTTCCAATGATACTAATTAAGGCTGTGTTCCATTTAGTGCAGCAGAGCCTTTACAGTGCAGTGAGCCAACATGCACAGCAGCAGCAGCAGCAGCACCATGACTCTGTTTGACCTGAATGGAACTGAACCTTAATTAGCATCACCTGTATTTACCCTACTATTTTTGTCAAGGTGTCTGCTGTGAAAAGGGGGCTGCAATAGAAGCTAAACTAAACATAACTGTCTGTTTTTAGGTATATTGACATCAATATGAACTAGCAGAAACTAGTGTGTTGATTGTGAACGAGCCGGTTCAAGGAAGGAAGGAAGTGTTCAGGAGCCTCTGATGTCTTATGCTGTATTATTTATTGACGCTTGATCAAGGAGAATTAGAGACACTCTCAAAGTTCATCAGAAGTGCCTGAGTCAGTCTCACATTCTGCCCAACTCATGCTGGTGGATAGGCTTTAAACCCCAAGATAACACCACAAATACTACATGCCCAGAATTAGCCAAAGAGAATGTCTTTACCCATGCAGGTGTTATTGTCAGCATATTCTAGTCTGGGGACACAGATGTCTGTTTACGCAGATTGGAACTTCAACGGCAGCTTTCTATTATGTCTGAGAAGGCAGCAACAGGTCTCTCTGACCCTGGACACCACAGTGTTGAGATAGACTGGCACCTACTGTTCCCAATCAAAGCCAAACAATTAATACTGAGGACCTCAAGGCCCACACGTGACCTTGTGTAACCTAAGGATAGAAAATTCCGTAACAGGACCCACAAAGGCAGAAGGCAGAATTTTGCAAAGCCAAGATGTCGTATCGAACAGTCCACAAACAAACATCACAGACACATGAGAACTGTGCATCCAACAGTCAATAGCTGTCCTTTTTTAAAAAAACAATTTCTATGCTTTTTATAGTTTTTATAGGTGTTTCTATCTGCTTGGTGAGTGGTTCTTTGGGCGGTTTGAGAGAGTTACAAGGCTCTGAAAACAACTGGCTACAGCAATTTATTGATCTTAGAAAATTAAATTTTTTACTTTTTAATGCAAAACTAAAAAACTTTAGAGAGGGAAGTCTGGGCTTCCCTGCTGAAGCTGCTGCCCCCGCGACCCGACTTTGGATAAGCGGGAGAAGACAAAGACGAAAACTTTTAAATGCTTCAGTACAAATTATGTATTGAATCATTTAAGTGATGTATATACACATACAAATCATAAGTCAACAACGCTACATTTGGCTGAATTATTAAAAGGTATAGGTGGTAAAATGAAGAGCCATTGGGGGACCCGAAAGAGCCGGCTCTTCTTGGTAAGCTGAGTCAAATGATGTGACTCCCTAAAAAGAACCAAACTTCCCATCACTTGCAAATGATGGCGTACCCTGGTGGTCGCAGATCAAACTCACCCTTTGCAATATGGCGGTTATTTTAAACTATCACGATGCTTCTTACTTACAGCATTTTTTTAATAAACAAGTTAACTTGCTGACTGTCTCGTAATGTTGCTTCAGGGCTTACCGGAGGACGAATAGTCGTTATTTATACGTTATTTATATGCCACCATTGACTAACTCTGTGTCCATCATACTATGGGTTCTAATGAAGATATCAACCGTTTGTTTGTCCTCCTGATGTGCAGCAGCCACTCTTCAACTCTTCACACCACCAAGGTAAGATTTTCTCTTACATGTTGAATGCCCTTTTGTTTATGTACTCAATGTAAGCTAAAATTAGTTAGTTAATTAGTGAGAGGCTCCACTACAGTTCATCTTCTAGGTGCTCTTTGGTTTGGAGCTTTTATTCCATTTGGTTGTTGTTTCCCATGTGCTGCATTCAGTGCAGTGCTTCCATACTGTTGATTTATATCAAATATGAATAATTATGTCATGGTCTATAAGTGAGTTTGCATATTTCCCCGTAAACTGGATGCTGCTGTTGTTTTAAAAGGGTTTTCTTGCTGCAAACGTCTGTGATCCTGCACATAGAGATATTCTAGACTGTTTTAGGGGATGTTATAAACTATAAAGGTCTTGGCTACAAACCATTATCATAATTAATATTTGCTTCGTTGGAAACTGAATGTGCTTTTGTCCCAAACACACACACAAGTTAGGTAGTCCCATTCATAATTT
Source organism: Larimichthys crocea (assembly GCF_000972845.2). NCBI lineage: Eukaryota > Metazoa > Chordata > Actinopteri > Sciaenidae > Larimichthys > Larimichthys crocea. The sequence continues at coordinate 5,079,169 of NC_040018.1, forward strand.
ATCCACACACTTATTATTTATTATTCTATATATTATTTCAACTCAATAAAATGTGACAATTGGTGGTACTATTCATCAAATCATAATTACATCTAAACCTCTGAGCAGCTGTTCTATATTACACACCGCTGCTTCATTCAGTTACATTGTTAACCTTATATCCATGTACTGATGGTCATCTGCTCCTTATCGCTGTAATAAGTAAGAAGAAGCGATTGTCTGCTCCAAGCCTGAGGTCTTGTCATTATAATATGTATAAGATCATAATTATCTACTGAATACCTGAGGTGTAAGCCTGCTGGTGGATTGCTGGGTTTAGATTTATCCATCTCAGTTCACTAAAGAGTGTATTTTCCTTGTGGATGTGGATGCCCAGCGGGATATGCATCTTCTCTCATTATCAATTTACTTACTAGATGATAAAAGTCCATTCAGTGCTTGGCGTTTGCTGTGTGAACTAACATTTCTGACATCTCTGAGCATCTTTTCCCTGAAGCTAAATATATTTCCTAAAGATATATTTTTTTTGACTTTAGTAGTGCTTTTTTTTCTGGAGAAATGCAGCTGCAGGAAAGTTTTATTTCTAATGGAAGCATATCTGTTCAGTGAGATGGACATCAAAAAATATTTCCAAAAATGCTTCCAGTGTGGATTGCCCTTTAAAATCGAATTAACTCGCTAATCTGTTTCAGTGAGACACAGCTCTGTGGACCCTTGGAAGGACATTTTGCTGAACAAATATTTAGTTTCATCTCGTTACGTATTATATATGCATTAGTGTTTCTTGAAAATACTTGCTGTTCATTATGCCTATTCAAGCAGAAGTCAACTTTGCTCCTGTATTTAAATTTCAGGAAGCAAACCCTCCCGAAAAAACACTGCAGCAATGAGTTTTTGCGGCAACCTTGATGCTGCTCTTTTGTAGCTTTTCACAAAACCCCACCTTCACTCCAGCATCCACCTGTAGGCTCCGAGTCGAAGTCCCCCCTCGGGGGAGTTTATTATCGTCGCTCCCCAGTTGTTGCTGTGCCTCGGTTTGTGTCTTTCTTTTGCGAGGAATGACAAGCTCAGAATGTGACGCCAAATATCAACTCTGAAGTTAACATATTCTTTATTCATGCAATAAATCCCTTCTACGAGAGCTGGCTGCCTAAAGAAAAGTTTTCCATAAAAATGAATAAATATGACCTCTTTATACCTCTTCAGCGAATTTGAAGGACAATCAGAACGACTGAAGCAACAACTGCTAAAAATTCTGATTAATGCAAGCTCCTTTGACTATATTCTGACCCGTGTTGAAATTGCTCTTGTGTGTTTACAGCAACTTATCGTATAACCCTGACCCACAAAATCTTCTCACTCTATAATATTTCTACCATCACTTGTGTCTCAACGCAGTCATGGGGTCAAAGCAGAATTGCTGAATTGATTCTCGTCACCGCAGGCACATTTGGTGTTGCTTCGTGAGGATGGAGAGCCTGAAATAATGACAAATAGACGGTGTGGATAGTTGGGCGTTATGAGCACCAATCCTCATTATCCCACCATAGTCTGCTCACTGAGCACATGTATGTACATGATTGGACTTGCCCTTCCATTTCGATTGCCACGCTGCAAATCGCCGCCACGTTGGCGGGTTCACTTCTTTCAGGCTTGGCATGCCATTAAGGGGTTATTTGTATAATTTACCACTTCTAATTCCAAGGCTCAGCCATATTGGCAGGAACATTCAAGACTAAATTGAGTGTGAAGATTGAGAGGAATTAATGTCTGCTGGACTGTGAGCTGAATGCGTGCCTTCAGCGGGCCCTCGGCCACTGCGAGCACAAGAGTCTGAGCAGGATTTGTACGTTAAAGGTTGACTTAGCAAAGTCAATAATTGAGCTACTCTGTGGGACTTTGTTTGTCCCAAAGCAATCAGCCATTCTTTTTTTTCGTTGGATGAGACTAGAGAGGCAAGCAATCTAATAGGACTAGCCTAGAAGGCTTGTAAGTTAAACAAAAACGGGGAAGGAATTTATTTGAAAGGAACAAAGGTTTTTATCTTTTCACAATGTTTCAGACTTCTAAAATAATTGCTTCGAAGTCAGATATTACTAGTTAATGCTATCTTATTTTCTGTTCCATTAAATGTTTCATTTTATTTTTCAATAATGGTTTGTCATATGTCAGCTATGCAAAATGGAGTCATGGCCTCCTGGAAAATAAAATATTATAGCAAATAGCAAAGCAATAACAAATCAACAAAAACTAAAAACACCTGTGTTTTCATAAACACAAATATAATTTGTGTTATCCATATATCCATGTTATCATAACATTTATTATTGGATGTTTAAAATGAGCACAGAGCAGATTATTTAATAGTTAATTCAAATTTAAAAGAGCAATCCACACTGGTTTGGACTGATGTGTGCCTCACCGAACACATACAGTATGTCTGAATTTTAAAAACAATCTTTCCTGTAGCATGTTATAGTATAGATTCTCCACTGCTCCCGAGGAGTTCATGAAATGTAATGATTTAGCTTCAGAGGAAACGGCAGGGATGCTGGTTCCTTCAACAAAGGCCGCGCATTTAAGGATTGAATGAAGGACTGAATGGGCAGTTTAGTCCAGTGACTAACTTGATCATGAGAAGAGATGTGTCAAGAGCCGTCTGCTCAACAGGTTCCATTGACTGAAAAGAAATAATAATAAAAAAGAGAAGCTTCAGAGTTTGTACGAGTGGAGAAAGCAGTCAAAAGCCTCATTGAGTCGCAGTCTGGCAGAGATGTGAGAGGGAAAAAGTCAGTGCTGTACTGATCAGACACCGGGCTAAAGTTAGTATGATAAGAGACAGTCTGCATTGAGTTGAAGCTACAGTACCAGCAACTCAGAAATGCCGCCCACAGCGAGCTGCCAGCCGTATATATCCATCCAGATAAGCAAGGGCCTGTGATGGATCTGTCATGGGCCAGACGGCTTCTCCAGGCTACAGCTACATCTATAGCTTTAAGATCATATTGAACAGCGGTTGCTCTGTGTTGTGTGCATCCACTCCACACTCCATTGTGTCATGGAGATTAACTTAGTGAAAGCTGCACACCAATCTCCAGCTGTTTGCATGACGCAAACTGTAACTATATCCAGCGCTTGAAGTGGAGAAAAAAAAAAGTTCCAGTACTCAACTTTAATCGAAGATTAAATAAAAGATACAAGGGGATACTGCTGACAACATGCATTTATTTAACCAAGGGGACAACCATTTCAATTATTAGAGTAAAAGATAATTGAAAATGTACACTAGCTTGAGGGCGATGAAAGTATAATGCCGTTTCTTCCGTGTATTCCCGGCACAGTTCTTCTTTCTCTTTTCTCTGCAGCACCCTGCTCACAATGCCCAATGTCCAGTAGTCTTCTGTCGACTCTGTTTACGTTCTCTTTGTGCCCCCCTTGGAGCCATGCCAACAATATTTCCATCAGGAGAGACGTGTGAATGAAGATGACTGTGCATTATTAACAGATGATATGTGATGATTAAGTCTTGATAAAAGTCTTTTGGTGCTTAGACTCCACAGGGAGATTTTTGTGATGGAGAGGCGTTGGCCTTGAGCGGCAGCAAGATAAATCCCCCTATGGTGGTGGTGGTGGTGGTGGTGACTCTTGCTCAGGCTGCAATGATGAAGCTGATGAATCTGCGAAGACTAGGCGGAGATAGGGAGGTGGAGGGGCGTGCATAATGGCAGCATTAAGGCAGAGAGACAGAGAGAATCATATTTAAAAAGACAGCAGCGAGATTATATAGGCTAACATTACACAGGTGTGTCGCCGTGCTGTTCGATAGATGATGACTGACGATGATTGATAGCCCCAGATAATGACAGCAAGAAAATGAGTATGAGCAAGAACATTTCGTCATTATGATGCTTTTAACCAGCTCCAGGCTAGATTGAAACAATCTAAAAAGCCTGCGTCCACACCGTAATCGCTGTCACCACTGCAAGAAGATAATCTTTATTGACCTAGCCTCTCAGTCGTTTGAAGAAAATGTTTCAAGTCAAGACTTCAAATGTCAAGACTCAGACAAGTGGTATAAAAACTGCACAGCTGGCCGCTATTGGATTTACAGAAACTAAGTAGAAGTGCAGCAGTGTTTAGAGAGCAGAAGAGTCTTTGCATTATATAATTATGTGTTCCTTACATCAGAGAGATAGAAGACAATAAAACCGTATAGTGGTTCTTCACATCTTGGCCACAGAAGAAGAATAACAGGTAACTTGCATTCGTTTCCGATAATGAATGGAAGTGACTGGTGCGTATTGAGCGTGCTCAGACCCGTTCAATGGATCCCCGAGAGAAATTGAAGCAGCAGATTGCAAGCACTCCCATCTCCTTAGCTCCGACCCAACTTTGTAAATAGAAAATCTTTACAGCTTAAAAGTGATGACACAGTGCTGTATCAATAAAAAAAAAGTACACCCAGTGCACCTTAATGACAGTGCAGTGATAAGACTATTTATTTATGCATTTGCACTATCTGCAGTTCACCTCCAGTAATCCTTGTGTGCCCACACAGTTGTATTATCGTTGGTGTCCTTGGATTGATTTGTTTTTGTGTTCATCTTCAGAGTTCCTGTTAACATGTTCATGACTGTTTTTCCGATTTTAATCTTTTCAACATGTTAAAATTGTGGCATTCATTAACCTTGTTATACTCTATTGTTTTACATCCCACTAGTGGCTCCCAGACTCTGTTCCCTCATTCATACTAATTCATGCTAGTTTTGCAACTTTAACAACCTCCGTCCCTCTCAGAGATAAGTAGTTTTATCTTAACTACATGCAGTACAGGTTGGAAATGGAGCTTTAAAAGGTAGAAATGCCAGCCATTGGCAAAGTATCCATTAAGTCATTGGTGCTGTTGAAACCTGTCATAGGCTCACAGATGATTAATATTCATTTTATATATATATATGCGATAGTAAAATTGTTCCTTTTAACAATTTAGCAGTTTCAATTCAGCCTCTATTTTTATCTTGTGGATCCCTGCATCTGTATCCATTTCAGCTGTCTGACTTTTTTTGGGTGATATTTAATGTAATGTTTAAAGACATTAAATATAATTATAAAAAAAGACCCCTAGTTATACTATTACATAACTTTGGATGCTCCTCCTCTAAGTATTTTATTTTGGTCTATGCGTCCTCAAAGTAGCTATTTGTTCAAATCTAAATGGTGCTGTAACAAATTGCCGTCTCATTCTGTTTGTGGTGTTTGTGTGCCTCAGTGACTCTGAAAAGGATTGTTGTTGTGAGCAAAAGCACCTTGATTGGGCCACCCAAGGAAAAGTGGTCTCAGGTCGTTGGCTGGACAAATGATAATTCACAAAGTGCCCTTTGATTAGTTTTAAACATTTGGAATTGGGACACTCAGGCTCTGGTCTATTTGACCTGCACACAAAATGAGAAAATAGATTGTTTGTCATTGCCTCGAAAAACAACCCAGATGAGCATTTTCTGATCTGATGCCTCTATCAGCAGAACTTCAGTATATTTTAGTGCCTTCCAAAACCATTACAGAAACAATAAGCAAAATGATTCATATGAACCTTTTGTGATCTGCTAAATGCTATGGTTAACGTTCATTTAGACTTCGGCAGACTGCGGTACCCTTTGGAAATGATTGTAGTTTTGATTAAAGTATGAATTATGGAAAAGCCTGGGGAAGATTGTTACCATGGTTAAAGGAAACAATCATCTAACATCCCTAAAAGTCGTGTGCACAACTTCATTCAACATTGGATTAATGTTGAATGGAAGCATAGACTATATTGAGCATGGACGTAGTCTCCTTGATGCCACCCATGGGTTTATGAAGAACTGTTTGGAAACTCAGTGGCTCTGGCTGCTGCCATCTTGGCAGTCCTGCCTCTGCTACCCTACCGGCTAAACCAAAACTGGGCAAAGACCTGCATTGTTGGTGGAGCTGAGGCAGGCTGAACAAAGCCTGGGTGCTCCAACAAGCCCCCTGTGATGGCACCCATCTGTCAATCAAAGCAGCCATGCTCCTAATTAAGCCTTAATATTTTACCCCCAGTACAGTTGTTGACAAAGAATTGACAACTTAGCTGTAGAAACCAAACCTGTGTTTTGTACGAGGCTGTTTATTATTGCTGTGAAGTTGAGCATTTGAATATAGGGGCTCAAATAGAGATTGACAACATTTTGTCTTTGTTCTTCTGGTTTTTCCGACTGAAGAATTGGCGCTTTTATCTTGAAGCAGCTCCTAATATTCACACAACAGTAATGGATAGAAACAAGCATTCATTTTTCATCATTCATTACTTAAAAGTCTGTCGCAATCTGGATGGAAACATACTGTGTGAATGTTCCTACCAAAATAACAGAGCCAGTTGTGCACCAATAATGATGTTGTGATATTGTACAGAGTCATAAGGCGTCTTGTCAGGTAAAGAGGTTTTCTGAGGCCCTGGAACAAACAACAAACGCTGTTGTTTTACCTGAGAGGACAGTTTCTTTCTCTATATAAGAGAGAGAAAAAGCGTTTATGTGCATCATGATGCAGTGACATATACATATTTACAACCCCCTGGGTGGTTTTCCACCTACCAAACTGCTCACACAACATGCCCAACCTCAACAGTTGTCAAAAAACTAGGCACGGCTGCCTTTTTTCTTTTCTTATTGCTGTTTGGTAACAAAGATAAATTGCACAATGCGAACGTATCTCTGTGTTGGAAAAGCAAATAAATGGTGTCAGCCAGATAAGTAGTTTCTTGGGCAGTACAGGTGCTGCTCACATTTAAGCTTAGAGTAATCTCTCAAGACTTTGAAAATACCATCGTGTGTTGTTGTTTTTCCGTCTTGTCATCCTGTTTCCACATCCCCTGTGGGGCAATTACACATCTATTTTAAGCTGAACTACATCTTCTAGTTGATCCCAAATACCTTTTGTTTGAAACATGTCTATAAAGAGTGATCCCAAACCTGAGCTGCTATTTTTATTAGCTGCATCATTACATAACCATTTTAAATAGTGTGTGTATGTGTGTGTGACTGTGTGCGCTTTAAGCGTAATCTTACACATTTTCCTGTCAGTCATCACGGTTTATACATTATGTGACAGTGTGAATTGTCACTTTTCACCCTACACAGTGTAACAGCTCTTTTGTAGCGATGTGACAGCCGTCTATTCATCAGAGATTGCGTGTTTGTGTCGAATTTGGCTTGGAGGAGATTAGAATAACACCTACAAAGAACATCTATCGATAGTGTGATTGTATAAGTGATGTAAACAAACTGTAATGCCATTCAAAGAGCACTTTCCCCGGGTTGCCAGGTCCGTCTCTGAAGAGGGAACGTTTGTGATGATGGACAAAAGCCACTGCTTTGTTTTTCTTCTTTTTTTCCCTCTCTCTCTCTTCCTCTCTACGCCGCGGTGACAAATAACCCTTTCTACCTTCTGCATTTCAAGTAGGAAATGTAAATGTAACCATTTACACCCCCTCTCCCTCCATCAAATCAACACAGTACACGGTCTTTGTGTCACACAGAGCCCAGATGTATATAGACATCCTTTTGCCTCCGTCCTTCTCCTTAATTGTCAACGACGGCGGAGTGAATTGAGATTTGAAATGGACTTCCTGGGCTTTTGGTATGATTGAGTTTTTATAATGTCTGGGAATGCTTAGAAGGGTGAAGACAACAGGCACATTCATCTACATGTTAATCAAAAGGCAGCATGCTCTGAAATTAACAGCCTTCAAGAGGAGGTTGAAGGCTCGTAGCCTCACCCTGCAGACCTGAATGGAGACTGTAAAGCTACGCTCTCAAATCACTGTCCTCAAACAAAAAGGCTCCTCTTACTTATGATCCGACTTTCTTTTTTTGCTTGAGAGAATTTATTCCCTTCAGACACAGCTTGAGACATGGTTTATTTAATAAAGTGGACTTGTATTAGATTAAATGACCAATTTGAATGATGCCGCGCTGGCATAGTCATAGCTGTGTCGTTTAGCATGAATTACAATGCATGAGATGTTGACAAAAGCCATTTTGCAAGGTCACTTGTCATAAGAGATTTAAAGGAAAACTCAAAGTGATTGACTGACCTCCTAGAGTAGGGAGAGTGGGAAAGAGAGGCAAACATTGCTCTCTGCTGTTAAAGTGACTGTCAAGCCATGCAGAAATGATTAGTTCATCCATGATTAGATATTTGCCAAGTGAAAGAAAGTGGACTACTTTGTTGATTACTAATTTAAGTAATTCTCCAATCAATAATGCAAAACTGTACCTAGTTGTAGTCTCAGTATAATATTGTATTACTATTTTTTCACAACCATTGACCACCTTGACTTTTCCTATTTTCCAGAAAATAGATTAATCAATAGATACATTATTATTCGTTCTTTGTATTCTAGTCATGATTTAGGACATTTATCAAGAGGAAATGTTATTCATCTGCTTCTTTCAGGTTTGCACACAACAATTTCTTCCTTTTCCTTGATTTTAGTTAAATAAATATTTGATTTATTACAGAAAAAATTCTTTTTTTTCATAGATTAGGGCTAGTCATTGATTAATCAAGAAAATAATCAGATTAATCAGTCATGACAATTGTTGTTAGTTGAAGCTCTAACATGAATCATTTCAGGCCCAAACAGCAGCCATGTGGTTGTAGATTTTCATTCCAGCCCAGTAAGATCAAACCGGGCTCGACTCACTGAATCAGCTGATCTCCGTCTTCAATTAGTTGAATCAGGGGTGCACCCTGGTTGAAATTGGTTGGAAAAAAAAAAAAAAAAACTAAAGCCACACGGCCCTTTATGGAATAGTTTGGGCACGGCTGAGTTAAAGTAAATTGCTTGGAAAAGACCAGCGGCATCGGCCTTCCTACTGTAGCGGTAAGAAAGGAGAATTAATGAATTCTGGCAAGACAATTTGTCCAACGTAATCTGTCTCTGAGGGGGCAAGGGGACATGCATTTAGGCTCAGCCAGTAAATTAAGCTGATCCTACTTACTCTTGGTTCTTCCTACACCCGGCTTACTCCTCTTTTTTTTTTTACAGGAACAAAGTCTAGTTTGTCCCTGGCACTTGTCTCTCTCACCTCTCATCCATTTTTAGGAAGGCATTGGCGCTATTCATCAACGGCACGGTCAGTGTTCATCAGAAGACCGATTATTTCTCTATTCTCTCATTCCTGTCCTTCTCATTTGATTTCCATCAGTGGGGTCTTGTTCTCTCACTCTCTCTCTACACAGCTCATCTTCCCACCCCCCCCTTAATTAGCCTCCAAGCAGACACAAAGAGAAAGTTGTGATAATGAAGCAAGGGGAAGACAGAATCTAATTGGGAGTACAGCTAACCCTTCAGAGACACACTATTTCATTCCTAATTCATCCTCCCAAGGCCACACTGGAAGTTCCAGTTTCACCATCTTTACAGTGTAAAGATTTAAATAGTAAGTCTGCAGCCATAAAATACCATATTTATAAAAGTCATTGAGGAGGGGCAGCGGTAACTTGGCTTGGGACTTGAGTTTGGCCTTTTCAATTCCAGCTTGGACCAGTCCATAGAGGAGTGGACTGGTAGCCAGAGGGGGAGAGGAAACCCCTGGGGTCCTTGAACAATTGGCACCTAACCCCTAACAGCTCTGGGTACTGTGCAACGGAGACCCATCGCTCTGACATCTCTCCACACACATGAAAATGAAATGGATTTTTAAAAAATGTATTTCCTCAAGGTGACAATAAAATAATTTGTATTAAATAGGGGACAAATTTCTGGACGCACTAGGTCAGTCAATCAACAGAAATTTAATCAAGTACAGCTTCACTGAATCCAGCTTCTCAGTGTCAGGATTTGATGTTTCAAAGTGTAATTTCTTTTCTTTTTTTTATATCATGAGCCAAACTAAAACTAAATACTTAAAAAATGAGAACAATGACTTAATTACTGTTGCCACAAATAACTGTTTTAAATAAAAAGCCCTGCCTGCATCTGCAAAATCCCATCAATCACGAGACCTAAAACAGTATCCTTCCCAAAATATAACCTGTTCTGAAATTGATTTAAGCACTTCACCTGTTAACAAGAAGTATTTTGCATTCAATAGTGTTCTGTCTCCATCAGTAATATTATCTGACATAACTGGATCTTGGAGAAAAAAAAAAACAGATTTATGGACTAAATTCATCTACAATCCGCTGAGAGTTAGGAAATGAAGCGGCACCAAAAAGAGCTGACAGACAGCCAGAGTCTCCTCTAATGGATTTACTGAGAAGAGGCAGTCTGTCTGTTGTGTTGCAGAGTGGCATTCGCACTGTGTGTGAAGTCAACTTTTCCTATAACCTTGCAACAGATGAGAACGACACCCGTAACCATGGCAACTTCAAACAACAGGCGTGACGGCAGCTGTAACCTCAAAGTGCTTAAAAGATGAACACTGCTCCATTTCATATCATTGCAGATGAAGTAAATTTTGGACTGCTGCCAAGCAGTATATGCCTGTGGGCTTAGATTAACTCATTAAATTAATAAATTACTCATCATGAAAATAATCTTGCTTTCGAGATTGATGACATTCTTTATAATTTCAGACTTCGGTATGTGGTGATTGCACGGTTAGACCGAACTCTATGAGCACTTGACAAAAATATAGTCTACAGTCCATGCACCTTTCATCTCTGTTCACTCGTTTCCAATACTTCAGAATATCTCTCTCATTTAGATGAATCTGTCTATAAACACACTGCATGGATCACCCAGCGTTCATTTAGAGCATGCACTGAATGGGTGATTGCGATCCCTGGGAGAGACAAACTGATAAGAGGATTGATTGACAGATCAGGGGGTGTTGCTACGGCATAATTTATCTCCGAATGGGTGCTACGGAGTTCACATTGAGGGGAGATAATGTCATTTTGCGCCTAATAAGCTAATGGATCCTAAATCCATTTTTTAGTGTGGATATGAGCTGAACACCATTACCCTAATGGTGATGCACAGACCAGGGATGGAGAGAATGGCAGGGAATGTTATTTGAGTTTAAATCCACTCTAACATATGGGGGAGAGATTATGACAGAGGGCGCAATGGGTACAGTATTGCCTCTTCAGTTAACTTGATGGTATTCAGCCGCTTCTTCAACGGATTATATTATATCTACTGGACTTTAAGGACTAAAAAGTGAATTTAAGATAAAACTATGTATTGGTTACAATTATTAAGTAATGTTTTGTTTTTTGTACATCGATATGTGAAAATATAACACAAAATTAAGATCTTGTGCGACCGACCCAAGAACAGCTATCACAAAGTGACCATACACCCTTTCTGTGTCACCCATAGATAGATATGCTTTTTTTGATGACCAGAGGCAGTTTGTGTACAAAAACCAGTTGTTACTTACCTTGGTTTCTTGCAGGCAAATCCATCATCAGGTCAGTCTCTCCTTCCTCCTGCAGAAGTCAAGTAAAGTCAATTTCATTAATATAGTCTAATATCACAGTTTGCCTCGAGGGGCTTTACAATCTGTACAGAACACGACATCCTTTGTCCTTAGACTCTGAAAACCCTTTAACAGAAAAAAGTAAAACCCATCAGGAAGAGCAACAGAGGAGGATACCCTCTCCCAGGACGGGCAGTCTTATGTTCGTATCATCATGTGTGAAAATACAGATCGCAAAGAGTCTGGATCCAGGAAATAGTAGTTTAGGTGTGTCCAAATAGGTATGATCCACCAAGACGACCTGAAAAGAAGACGGCCGCACAGAGGAGGCCTTCTGTAATTATTGAAATGAATGTTCGTCAAAAGCAGGTTACCCCCGTGTCCTTCCAACCTCAGTGATGGCACTCCATGAGCAGCCACTTATTTCCCCATGGTGTTAATCTTTTAGATGATTATGTATTTCACATATCTAAGTCGAATGTATATAATCATTGTGACCGTCTAATTGGGTATGGGAGGATTCTGTCTCTGTGTGAACAGATCAGTTGTGGACATGTTAAAAGGAATCCTCTGCCTTCTGGTAACTCCGAAGTTGTTTTACGTACAGGTTCTGTTTTCTTAGCTCGCTAGACTGTAGATGGTGCTGGTGCTGCGGAAGCTGCAGAGAATTTCTCCAAACTGTAGTCTCTCATGTACAAATGTTAAATGTTTGTAAGACATGTGGATGCGTGGAGACTTTGCAGCTGAGTTGAGTAACAGGAAATAATTCAGGATTTAATATTTTGAGTTTGAGTTATTTAGTTACTTCTACACTTTTACCAGCTTTCTTTGTTGTAAATTACAGTAAACATCTTTGCCCGTTTCCATCATCTTGAGCTCTGAGAAATTCCAATATATGAATGTACTGAAAAACTTTAATGAAAAAAAAAAGTGTTGTTTCAGTTGTATAACCAGAGAGTGCGTCAACCATACGTTGTGTTGTGGATGGCATCACTCTTGACAGTAATCACCGCCCCATAACAGATTATTACAAAAAATATTACTCCAACATTCATCACTGACATTTTAACTTCCGGAGTTGGAGCAAAAAGCAGCCAGCTATAATAAACTAATATTTTTAAAACCTTTTTTGTTTTAAAGGTTACTCACACAAGAATTATTATAGGATTTTGAGTCTACTTGACCAAAAAGAAATTTGAAAGCCACTGTGCAAAAAGAATAATTCAGAAAGTGAAATTTTTCACAAGCCGTGACCACTACGAGTCATTTGCTCTGTAGTATTTTGTGAAATATGCACAGACACTCCCCGCAAAAAAGCACAAACAGCCTATCAGGGTTCATCTTCCTACTTTGAATTGCCACTTAAATCACGCTGCCTCATTCATTTCTAGTGATTTTTTTTCTACTCACAGGTCGAGGCTGCAGCTTTTTAAGCATTGATCTGAAGGAATACTGAGTCGCAGGTCTTCCCACCAGTCTGTGATGTACCAGGGGCACCTCCCACAAAGCAAATGGTTTAACGAGATGTTTTGTTTTTGTCCTGCGACTGAACGCCTTTGAGACTGCCGCCTTCAAAAACCAAACCGCTCCAGCGTCTTGGTGTTTCTCATAGCCGTCCTCCTGATGCACATCATCATTATAATGTCTTTTTCAAAGCCCATTTGCACTCATCTGTTACTGTTTAATTCCCCCGTCTATGTGGTCACATTCGTGCGAGTACGACAGGCGTTTTTTTGCGGTGGCTGGGTTACCACCGAGCGTATATGTGAAATCCTAAAGGGCTTTAAAAAAGCATAGCACGTAGAAACAAATGAAAGACTTCAAGATAAACACAAGATGCAAATGAATCTGATAGATTCAATTATAATAAACTCACTCAACCACCCATACTCACAAACACACACACTCAAATACCCTATGATTTCATTTTCTGCATCAGAGCTTCCCAAATCAATTTCAGCTCTCGTACATGCCACGTACATGTGCTGAATTCTGTTGTCATTCTTTTACACAGTTCAGGTGTATTGTTTCATATCCTAATCGTTAATTTGTGGTTTTATTTTGTGTTATTCTGTGTTTTCAAAAATATCTGTACATGTGTAAACAAGATTTTAATATCTGTCCAACAATGTGGTCAATAAAACTTGCTTATGGTACTAGGTATAAGAGTAAGTAGTATTAGTAGTAAGTGTTTTTTTAATCTTGAATGACTTTGCTGCATACGTTCCTTAAATGTTGGTGTATTAGTACTTCGAATATGTAAAAATGTTTCAAATTTATAGTAATTTGTAATATTTGAACAGGAGCAAAAAGTAGTTTGAAAAAGTATTCAAGATAAACATTATGAGAATCACCACATTTATCTGCGTCACCGCTTTCTTTTTTGTGCCATGCGAGGCATCTTAGAGGTTCACAGTGGGAGAAAGCCACAAAATGCATTTCGTCCTTGGTGTCTCTTGCCAGCTAATAAACAAGCTGCTGGATTATGTAATAGTTTTTATTTGGGCAATCATCTGGCTTGAGTCATTATTTCTTTCTCTACGAGTGTATAATGCAGAGAATGAGGGCATTTTATAAGAACACGATAACACACTGATAAACACAAGAAAAAAGTTACATAAAAGCCAAAATAGTAGAGGTAGTGATATATGTGACTTGTTGATTTTGTTCTTACTTTGTCAATAATCTATATTTTTATTACAATACCAATGTGACAATGTAAAATATGAATCAAATCTGCTGCTCCCTTCAGCTTTAAGGAGGAGCTCACTGCTTAAGGTTCACTATCAATGCTTTTTGGCAGCAGGGAGCTAGAAAAATTCTCAAATCCCACTGTACACTACCTACTTAGCACCAAATGTCACTACTTGCTGTTGAACATAGTGGAGAATTTAACAGCTAAAAAGCCAGCTATTTCCCTCTGGAGTTGGTAAAGACCTGAACCAGAGCTTAATAAAAAACACTGATCTTAAAGTCTCTCTAGGAGGCCAGAAATACAACTCCAAATGAATGATAATGTTACTCTGTAACCGCTGGGACAAAAAAACAATCCACTCGTACAGAGTGCTTCTTTTACCTCATAAACTTTGGCAGTCTACAGTTGGCCGCTTGCAGAGAACATACAAACCCACTGCAGCAAGTTTCTTTTTGGCCCCCATCAAATTACTCATGGAATTAACATTAATTAGCAATTAGTTGCTGCTAGCAAAGTCATTTTAAGCAGCAAAAGCAACGGTCAGCGGCGGCTAAAAATGGGAAGTGGAAAGCTGGATGTGTTGTAATCTTTTTTTTGATAACAAGAAAGAAGAAAACAGATTTGTTCAGTTCGGCAACAGTCAATCACTTGTGCAAACCAAGTTATTTTTGATCAGCTTGAGACATAATCAATCCTGATATTTGAATTTTTTAAAAATCCAATAACCGTATATTTATTTTTCCTTTGATAGACTGACTCATATATTAAGTGCAAAATTAACCTAATTAAATTTCTAAGAAGAAAAATGCTAAATGACTTGAAATACAAGAGGTGCCACTGAGCCCCGATGTCTCCACCGCACTAGTCAGCTTCTTGGCGAGGTTGTCTTGACGTGTGCTGGCCAGGATGGAGAGACTCTGGACTGGACTGATAGTGCCACAGTTACCTACTGATGGAGAGTGCTGTGTGACATTTACGCAGGACTATCTATCTCCTGGTGAGCAGTGATGAAGTGACACACTGCTGTTTCGTCTGCTGTTGCTGTCCAGGATAGAGATATCTTGTCCGTCCTGGATAGTTGGCTTTATCCATCCTCTCCTCTAAGTGTTTTTGAACGTGCTTAAGTGAGTCACAGTAGCTCTTGCTGGTCGAAAGTACTCGGCTCGACGTACTAAACTAATGTTTCGACTCTTGGAACTTCTCGTCCTCTATCTTACCACACTGATTGGCAGCATGTTGTACCTGCGCCCGTCACAGTCTCCCTGGCTGGCAGTGATGTGATCTTTGGCTGCGACCCATCCTCAGACGTGGCAGCTGGGTGCTTGTTCCTACAGCAAAGTGCTAGTACCACGACTAAACTGAGGAGTAGCATCATCCTCTTCTATCCCCTTTCCTGTCACTCTACAGCTGTTCCTGTTAATAAAGATGAACCCCCCCTCCCCACAAAAGATCTTGTGGTTTTTAAAGAACGCTGACTTCTTGTCAGTGCTTTTTGAGACATGCAATACATTCATAATTGTAATGAGCAAATACCAGCCCGCTGGTTCATTGATTCAGCTCTAACAAGCACTGTTTACTGACCCTGTTGAAGACCATAGGCTGAAACATCTTGTTTCTTCGCCACAGTAAAAGCATTCCTGGAATCACATTGAAATTCTACAGTTCAGTGTGAGGGCGATCTCCATTTCCCCCATCGCTAAGAGAGCCGGAGGCTTTTGTTGTTTCATCTCATTAGTGCATTTGTAAGAACAATATAAATTCCTCTGTGCGGAGAGAGGGCAACCGTAAACTGACCGTTAAGGCTAATGTAATTAATTATGTAACTCTACAGCCACTTGGTATTCAAAAAAGAGCAGCCTCAGTCCTTATATTTAATTGAACATGAGTTTAAAAGTTTAAATGATATCTCAGCAGGAGATTTCTCTGAGGAACTGAGCATTGGAGGGGTGCTGTAAATTAAAGCTGGGGTATCTTTTAGGCATCACTGGGCAAAAAATTCTTTATAAATCTCTCAGCATATTGTAATTCAAGTGATCAAAGAGAACTAGCACGTCCTCTTGGCTTTGCTTTAGAAAATCTAGCCTGTGACAGGAGACTTGGCCGATGGCAGGTCATTTCAAAGAGAGGGCAGTCCTTTTGGCTGATCCACACATGCAGATGGACATGATTTCCCTTCTGATGGTGGAAGTGTGATTTTGTAATGGTGGAAGACCCTGCAGTAAATCTAGCAGCAACTTGCGATACATATCCAATACATCCTATGCTTACAAAAAGCATATAGTACAAGACACGTGGGTGAACATGTTCCAGCTCCACATGGAGGCTCATTATGTTTGATGCTGTGGCGCCCGCATAGACGAGGCACGATGACAAAAAGTGGGGAATAACTTTTGAGTGGGGGCAGTGGTGTGTGTGTGTGTTTGTGTGTGTGTGTGGTGTACTACTGTAGCATCTCATCCCGCTGTCAGATGGCATCTCAGCTGCCTCTGAAGCCTGGGGAGCTCTGACCTGGAGCTGTGAAATGCTGGAGGGGCGTGTTTGAGAAGACGTCATGGTAAGAAGGACCCGGGTCTTGGTGAGGCTCTTGTCGAGAAAAGCGGGCCCTGTGAGGCATGAGGATTCGCAGGGCGGCTGACTCATGGTGCAGATCAACTTGTGTGTGGTAGTGGTGGGGGTGGGGGGGGCTTAACGGAGTCATGTGAGGCAGCATTTTCCATACCTTACTTTTCGAGGCATAAAGATACTAGACTTTGCGTGAGAAGACCCACATCAATACTGAATATGGAGCCTTTTGAAGCTTAATAACATGTTGGTGCTCAGTGCTGACCCACATAAAGCACAGTAGGATCCAATCATCCCAGGAAAGGTTGAGCAGAACTTGTTGAGTGAGTATCTACAGTCATTCTTGACTCTGAAATCCTTGTGCTTTGCTATAGAAAAGTCAATGGGGAACATTGTTGCTGTCCTTTTTATAGGGACAAACTCAGTTCATAGTGTGTACACACATTCAGGGAGAAATGCTATTGTGAAATGGAATATTTTGAATAAGATTTATCTGCTGGTTTGAAACATCTATCAGGAGTAACTTCTTTTTTTCTGTCCTCCTTGATTTCAAGTGTTGAGCCACAGTGTTGGAAGGAAAAGTTGCATTTGTTGTGTTTAAGCCTAGTAACTATCATGTCATTGGTTTAAATTTAGCCAGATAGAAGCAAGACGCTACTGCTGAACGCCGTGGTCAAAAGGTGACGTGCACTTTGAAAAGAGAAACTGTTTCTTGGAAGCAGCACACAAACAGAAATAGAAAAGAAAAACTGATTTCACAATGCGGACTGGGGTGTTTCATCTTCTTGACAGGGAAAAGGAAAACCAGTGGAACAGTCGCTCTTCAATTGTTACTTCATTCCATCACCCCCTGACATAGCTGTGTAATAGATTATCCAAAGCTTTTAAGATAAAACATGTAGCTTTGAAAAATGTGTATAGTTATCAGTAAGTCATAGATCAAGAGTGGCGGGAAAGGCTGAACACTTGCCTTCATTAAATAATCAGGAATGACATCAGTATAGCGGAGGACATTCACAATAGAGAGCACAGGCCCCTGGAACCACTTCGAGGAATTTAGTGTGAGTAATATCTGAGGGAATTTGGGTAAGTTGGAAGATAACCATAAAGAGCAAATTCAGCAGTGATAATTTTATGCATGAGCACCTTTAAGGTCAGAACATTCACCAACAGAAATAGATTTACACTTAAAACATTTTCAAAGAAATTGCTGTGGTCTACGAAAGAGAGTTGCAATTTAGAGTTGTGATTTGGGGATGAGAAATGGGAACAAACTTAATAAATAAATCAAAAGTTCGTAAATTGACTCACACTTGAGGAGTAAACTAAATAAATAATACAGTACTTCTTATAAAGAAAAGCATATATATGCTAAGTAAACTCTCCAGTACTGTATATGTTCACCAGTACATCGTTCTAAGGATAAAATAAAGTACCAATAACATTCCTTCTCGGTCAAGAGCCTTAATCATCTTTTTATTCTTAGTGTTTGTTCACATACATTTGCATATCTGGAGTTCCTTCAAGCCTAGAAACTGAAAATATCCCTGTAAGGGTTTCACAGTTGGGCTTGCCAGTGAACTTGCGTTTCAACAAGCAGTTCCACTTCTAACAAAAGGAGTTGGATCATGAGAATTGTACCATTACCCCCCACTAATTTGTCTACCCACAGCTTGAGATCTAATTTTGCAAAGGTTCCCTGCAAGTTCCCTGACCCCTCACAGTAGCCTTATGTCAAGTTAAGCTGTTGTTAACTGTAGCTGCGCTGACCAGCTGCATAGACCAGCACAAAAACCAGCAGATTAATTTCATTTTCAATGGAAATGTGACTGAACTGCTTGCACAACAACTGGAGAACTGTGCATTTGCTTTCTCAAGGAGGGCCAGCTCAAAGATGGATTGGTGCCGGCTGCCTGCCTGGTACCGGCAAGCTGACACAAACCAATCTTAGTCACTCACTGCAGATTTCAGACTTGTGATTGCTAGCTATAGACCTACATAATCATGGTGTCACCTATTTTTGACCATCAAACAAAGACAGGCTGACGGGTTCTGTCAGCATCAGGGCAGCCTGTCACAGGTCTATGTGGAAAAGTGAGCAGTAATGGCACAAGTCCAGAACAGGAGAGTGTTGAGACACAATTCATAGGCTTCATATTCCTGGTATTGGTGATCTTTAAGTATAAACCACAGGACAAAGTGTATTTTAAGAATGATGTCTTTGCCAGAGTCCAACTTATAAAGGGTCAATAATCTCCGAAGGAGAGCAGTGTGTTACTGAATGCAATTTATTTTTGCCATGACCATGACCATGATTCAACCGGCTCATGGAAGGAGAAATCAGATGTGGTCGTGAGCTGCTATTATTGTAATTACTGCATCACACACGCTCATATAATCTTCAGGGTCATGGGCAGTTTGAAAAATTAATATAACGTATATGTAGAAAAATGTCATTACTATAGCACACACAGTACTCTGTGGTATTGTTGGATAAGCTACTTGTGCACTTATCACAACAAAGTTGCAACTG
Source organism: Larimichthys crocea (assembly GCF_000972845.2). Taxonomy (NCBI): domain Eukaryota; kingdom Metazoa; phylum Chordata; class Actinopteri; family Sciaenidae; genus Larimichthys; species Larimichthys crocea. The sequence goes on from NC_040018.1 coordinate 5,098,412, forward strand.
CAATGAACTGCTGATGGAAAGCCAAAGTGGTGTTTTACTTGTAGAGGTACAGTCGTCCCTCGCTATATCGCGGTTCACTTTTCACAGACTCGCTGTTTCGCGGATTTTTTTCAGTGTAATTTTGCATGCTTTTTTTTACAGCGCACTGTACAGTATGAACGCGCATTGTGTTCTGCATCCTGTTTAAGGGAGTACTGTACAAAATGCGTGTAAAAAGGTGTATAAAAGTGTGTGGTCAGGGGTTTTACGGCCTTGTATAATAATTGTAAAACTTACTTTGCGGATCTTGTTTATTGCGGGTTATTTTTAGAACGTATCCCCCGCGATAAACGAGGGACCACTGTATTTGAAAAGTAACAACAAAAATCAAGTCATATAGTGAGGCACCAAGCCAATGTGACAAAATGGTAGCCCACAGGGGTCTCAACAGTGGCCTTCACATCACTGGAGATATGTTGCCACCAGACGTTTCATAGATTTCAGCATCCAGAAAGTATTCTATACAATTTCACTGTACAATGGGGAAAGGTAACAATGCCACTGAGTGCAGCAGTAAGCACACTTTTTCTTCTACGTATTTACTGCCTAACACAATAGCTGTCTTTCACGGGAGCTTGGTTGTGGACCCACTTGACATGCCCTTGCTACAGATTGGAGACAAGCACAAAGACGTTACAGAAAACTCTAACTCTAACAGCTGACATCAGATGAAAAGACCCACGTCAAGATGAGTTTCGACCTAGCACAAAACGGGAATGTGCCAGAGGTGTCAAAAGTATTCACATTCATTACCCATGTCGAAGTATTGATACTAGGGTTTCAAAAGACTTGTTGAAGTTGAAGTATCGACTCAAGCTTTTTACTCGAGTACAAGTATAAAAGTACTGGCTTCAAAACTACTTATATAAAAATAAAAGTAATGTGCATGCTCAATCTGGTTCTGTAATTTATTGTTCATTTCATTTAGTTGTGTGTTTTGAAGTCTATGCTGGGCTATTTCCTCCAAGCACAACTTTTCCTTTTGCCGACTACGTTCCTTTTCATCAAAGAGCTCCTTTGTCACAGACGCAATCTGGTCCTTGAGCTTGTTGTTTATGGTTTCCTTAGACTCCAGGATTTCGAAGACCCATGTTAAATTAGAGTTGACTGTTTGGAGCTCAGTCTGTAGCTCCTGAACCTGTCCGCAAAGCCTTTCCCTTTCCGTATTGCTGGAAAGGAGCTCAGTCTGTAGCTCCTGAACCTGGCCGCGAAGCCTCTCCCTTTCTGTATGGCCCGAAATATTTGAAATGTGTGTTAGAATTGTATTAGTCCAAGGCAAATGGGACAAATTGTTAAAGATCTCCCACATGTTATCGGCTTCATAAAATGTGAGAATTTTTGCTATCTTTTTTTCTGTAATGTAATGTCCTGTTAAAAAAAAAATGAAACTTTACTTTATAATAAAAAAATTAAAAATAAACATCATCCAATTCCTCCATGATGTTAAGGCCCTTAGAGTTGCCACTGGAAGGCACGAAAAAACATCACAAGTCATGGATAGGTAAAGTTGGATCACTCTAGATCAGTTTTTCGGAAATCGAGTAACAAGGCTGTTTTAAAAATGAAGGAGTAGAAAGTACAGGTAATTGCGTAAAAAATAAGGAGTAGAAGTAAAAACTCAGCTGAAAAATAATTACTCCAGTGAAATACAGATACCCAAAAATCCTACTTAAGTAAGGTAACGAAGTATTTGTACTTTGTTACTTGACACCTCTGCAAGCCCAGTTGCTCCAGAGGCAGTCAAAATGCATCAACATCGTCCACCTTGTCTACAGGCTTGGCACAACAGAGTATGGATGTATACAGTGAGGAGTAGTAAAACTTGGTGGTCACACTGGACATGGTCTACTGTATAAGACTGTGAGGCAAGGCAGAAAATAAGAAGAGTTGCAGGGATGGAGTTTGAAGCAGCAGTGGAATACCGCAGGATGAAAAATGTCAACTACATGCCCTGTGGCCTCGTAATCCACCCTGATGCCCTTTGGCTTGGTGCCTCACCAGATGGCTTAATTTTCGTTCAATTTGCACACCCAGCATTTGAACTGGTTGAGATAAAGTACCCCAATATGAAGAACTCTGCGGACTGTAAATACCTTCGACTGCAGTATGGCACTTTGGCTCTCAGTCAAAGCGTAGATAGATGTAGGTGCAGGGTTAATTGTTGACGGTCTCTGGCCTGCAGTGGTGTGATTTGATCCATGTTGACCTGAAGATAATAGTCACCAGAGAGATGATGGGCTAGTTTTGCCTTAATGTACATATAGAAATACCTGTCTACAAAAGATTTTATTGATTGAAGCAGGATAATTTGAGTGGAGGGCTTTCTCTGAAGAGGAACATAGAGCTGCACTATCAATGTTATAGGACGAGACAAAGTGGCAACACGAATGCATTTCTTCAAGCATGGTAACATTAGGCACTGTTCACATTTGTATCATTCACATTTTATGCACTAGAAATGAGACTATAGCCTTTTATGAGAGCTTATACAGCCGACTTTTTAATGTTTCACGCATCACTGTTAGAAGGATTTTCTCTTGTAATTTAAATTGAAGAGGAGCATGTTCATCTAAAAGCTACACAGTAATTGTCATAAACATAAGACTCACACAAACATTTGTCAATGACAAAAGAAAATAATGTACCATTCAGGGTTATGGTGTATGAAATATGTTTTCTAATGTAATTTACTCTATGCACAGTGTGATTTCATACATTTTACTACATAAACAAGACAGAGAGTAGGGCGGTCTGACAAATGAAACCACTCAAAATCATGTATTTCATACAACTGTATCATAGAATATATATCAAAGCTGCAACAGCAGAAAATCCAGTTCTTGTTGAAATTGTTGTGTGCTGTTTTTCACAAAGGGAGAACAGAACAGAGGGATGCCCATTATCAGTTTGGTGAGCAAGATCTGAGACAAGCACATTGACAGGCTGTTCAGCGTGTCCACAGAGACTGGCTCAATGAGGTTAACACAGTCACTTCTTTGGTTCAAGCCTTGACCAGTGGCTTCTTTTGCTTGTTTTGGTTTATTAGGAGGCAGACTGAGACAAAAATGGTCAGAGGAATAACAGCTTGTCCTCTCTGATGCCCTCTAATTGTCCTCCCGACGTATACCCTTAACCGTGAAATGTCCTGAGCGACCAGTGCTGTCACGAGACAGCTGTGAGTTTTTACTTTGCAGGATACAAGGTCATCGATTGTGAATCCCTTGTACACCATTACAGCCATATCTTTATCTAAAAGAGGGACAGATTGCCTGAACAGCTCTTTGTCACTGACATAGCCAGAACACGACAGGGAAACAAAAGTAACAGCACCATGCGGTGACACATCTATCATTCTTTCCAGGGTAGTCTGGTATTTATACTGAGCAAACATCTCACTTTGTAAGAATAAAGATGCAGGCATCGAACATTTTATCTCTGCACAGCCATTAGGGGCTTTGGTGTCATGACAACTTGCTGAACACAGTCGGCACTGTGGCTCTAAAAGCTCTCAGGAGACATTCACATCCCAATGGTGCCAATAAATGTAACCAAATCTTGATTATCCTGATGAAGATTGACTGATGAATGTCGAAGCGATCAGATTGGTCTCCTTAAGACTCAATGACCTGTACATAAAGAACAGGAACAGTTCATCAATCATCGGCTCTGCTGAGGAGGCGGGGTGGACAATTCTTAGTGGTAACAATAATAATCATCGCCTTTCATCAAACGTATGTATTTGTTTTTAATTAGACGGTAGTGTTCTCTTGGGTACTGATTTATCAGCAAGGTGCTTTTAAAAACAAAATGATGTAGTGTGAACTGTGCCCACCCGTTGGCTGGAAAGTGGATGACCGTGAACCAACGCGCACAGTTCTCCTTGTTGCAGGTTCAGTCTGTCTCCAATACGCTTGTGGACGGCGGTAGCTGGCAATAATTACCTTTTTTAAATCAATGCATAACTTATTACTTGCTAGGGTCTTGCCAGGAAGCAGTGGCTGTACCCTGGCCTAAACGTTTTACTCTTGTTAGGATGATTTGCAGCATAATCTGAAATATAATCGCCTGGTTTTAAAGTTGAATCCACGATAAACAGCACCAATGCGAACAATGATTGAGTGAGCGGAGATTTGTATCATTTTTTTGCTCTATATTGTCTTTTTTTTTTTTTTACTTTAACTTCACCCGATGCAAAAAACACTGGCACGGTGTCTTTCTCACACACACACAAACACAAACACACAAAGTACCATTTTCTAGTTATTGGTCCAAGTGGGAAAATAACGTTGGTAATTATATCATCTGTAATGCCAATGTGCTGTTCATAAATTAGTGTAGTATAATTTGAAAACAGAAAAACAATTTCCTCATGCAGCCGTGGCCCCAAATTTCTTTGAAGGACTAACTCTGATGATTCTGAATTTTTTAGGCTCATGGAAACGACTGGATAATACATTATGGCATGAATAGTAATTTCATCTCTCCACTGGTATTGGGTAATTCTCTAATGGCCTTCGGTGTATTTCAAAGGCATTCATACTTAAGTTTTAAAAATACTTATATGGAAATATTCAGAATGTGTGGAATTAACAGACCATTAACCATTTGAAAGGAGAATACCATGCCACTTACAGGCCATTAATTTGCTGTGGCTGTGATTCATTAACAACCAACAATTTTCGCCTCACTTCCAGACGCTGAAGGCCTCTTGACCTTCCTCCCTGGCAGTAAGTACATCTCAGGTGGCTGTTTGTGCCAGAAATATATATTTGGCTCTCAACGAATTACAGCCGAGCAGAACTCATCAAAGCTTTTAAAATATGTTGGTCGAATATCAATGAATACCAATGAATAGAAACATTTGAGGTGATTAAGAACAGTGCTGCTGTTGCTAATATATTATTTGTCTGTTGAACAGACACATTTTGAAGTTTGCTGTCCAACTTTTTCCGTTGAGCACATGTCTCAGAATTCTTTATTATTCTTTGTTGATCTTGTACATTTCTGGTCAGTTCAGTCAGTGGAGAGAAAGATGTCTTATGCTGAAAGGTTTATTGAAGCTTGGCCAAGGAAAACGGAGGATTCTGAAGAATCTGTCCTATCTGGCTCGTCTTCCCTGTGACGAGGGAGTGTGGCAGCCTATCCTCTGATCTCAGTTATCATATAATGATGGTGATGACGGTCACCTGCTTTCCTGAACACAAACATACAACTTCTTTGTCAGTGACCTCGAGACTGGAACAGAAAAAAATGTCCTCACAATAATCTAATGTCAACTGATTAGCTGATTTTTATTTTTTTTTTTGAGCTTTATTTGGCAGAGACTGGGGTGTACATGGAGCGGATGCTCTACCAACTGAGCTAAACAACACCCCAGCTGATGTTTTTATGTTAGAATCATATCTGTACTGGCATTTTGAATTTGTAAATAGTAACAAAAATATGTGCCCTTAGTGGTTCCATGACACAGCTCGGCATATTGGAAAGCTGAAATATACTCGAGTGATGGATTACTGTGGTACTAGTCATTATCTTGTTATTTCAGGATTTAAATCATGACATATTGCTGCAGATCTGGCTCAGTGCCAGTGACATGACTTTTGCTTATTTTATAATAATGACATTGACAAACACTTGGTGCTTAATGTTACCAAGTGCTTCACACAACACGCACACAGCAAGTGAGGAAAAAAAAACAAAGGCAAAGACAAACGATTAAAGTGTTTCTGAGACTGATTATACGGGATTTAGGTCAGTATCACTGTTTTCAGCAACAAATAGTTTGCTCAGATGAATGTGCAGGTCGTGTAGACACAATAAAACTGTTTTCTAATAATGGTCTGTAACATTTAAAAAACATTGTGTGCACGTCTGGTGTCATATTGGCCACAGTCAGCTAAAGTTTTGGCATTATTTATTTATCATGATATTCACACAGAATGTATTATACAGCATATTTCTGTGTTGACATGAAAATATTAATGTATGCAGTAGTTTTATTAACTACCTCATTAACAGTGCCTTTTATTTAAATACCATTCTAACTGTGGTGGGAAACATCATTATAGTATTAATCACATTGATCAGATGAGAACAGACTACTCAGTTTGACTGTGTCTTTTAGTGGACATTCATTTTTAATGCACATCTAGGAAAGACTGTAACTCTGGATGTATCACAATTGTTCTCTTCCAAGTAAAAAGTTGAATTCACGAGAAATAAAACAATGCAGGGCTGTCAGTGAGGGTTTCTTGCTATGGGTACTGAGGTGACGTGACATATGAGCCAAAAAGGCTTATCAGAAAGCAAAACACAGATTCTTAATACTCTGAGACAGGATTTAACAGCTGTGGCAACGTTATCATCGCTGCCACAGTTTTATCTTTCATGACAATCGTGAGGAAAACAGCAGAAATGGAGTAGCAATTCATGTAACAAAGCATCCAGGGATGTTAGTCTTAAATGTATTTGCCACCACAGCTCCCTTTTCTTTTCTTTGGTGTATTATTTGTTCAGGAGCCCACTGTGTTCAAATGAAATAAAATGTTTTCTTACGTTGTTCAGAGCTGCAGGTATTTGTCTATTACTTTTTAGTCAGTTGCCAGAAAATGAATCTTGAGGGTTCACCGGTAAACAAGTCATTTTTTATAAAGATTGTCTCTTGGGTCTAACATTTTAAAAAATAAGTAAATCTTTATTGCCAAGGAAGACCATCCATCCATTAGTCTGGGTCACAAGTGATGTTTTCAGATCAGCTGTTCAAAAATGTAGTACCAGGATACCTTGAAATACAAATGTACCACACCACATCTTATATTTGGAACGTTTTGTTTTTGAAGTCATCATAAAATATTGTTCAGAAACAGAAATTGCTCAGTTTTTTTCTCCCCCTCTCGGTCTCTGTCAACAGCTGTTCCTTTCCTTTCTTCCTCACTTTAATGATCCCATTAGTGAAAACGAAATTTCCCTGGGAAGTGTAAATTTAATTCAGCAAAGCTGGAAATCTTTACAGCGATTGGCTTTTGACTGCTCAGTTTTGTACTGACTGCTGACTCCTTAGTCCTCCTAACTAGCCAGTAGGGACCACAAGCGATCAACAATTGTTAGGCTGTTAAAAAAGGCTTACTCCTGTACAAGGTTTACAACAGACTGTCTGCCATTTTGACCAGAAGACAGCCTGCTGTATGTCACCGCTGTGCATCTTAAGTGTTTGACATATTAGAGAGGTCAAGATCTGTTAACAGTTAACAGATGTGTGTTATAGATTCATTTTTACGATGGGTAACTCGAAAGCATCAGTCCAATCTCCAAATTGCATATTTTTTAAAGAATATTGGCCGATTCATTGGGGCATCCGTAGTCACAAGGGTCCTCATGGGGAGTTCAAAGTGCCCCCATGAAGCTCTCAAGGATGTTTTTGAAATATGTTCCAGTCCGCAATGCGCAAGAAAACCCAGAAAGATGGAACTGGACTTGAATTGGCAAGAACTTCCCGTTTTTGCTGCTCTAAACAGTCTGCTGGTTCAAACTGTAAATATTTGCTTTTTTTATGGCCAGACATTGACCAATTACAAGGTGTCTTGAATGCACCGCTAAAATACACAGGGGGCCATTTTTGATACATTGCTAATTAATTAAGTAGAAAATGCTCAGTGCGTGCGAGAGAAATGTCAGATGCTGCTTCAAACACCGTCATTATGCTCATCCTCATTACACAGTTATAAATGTGTCTCATGGATAATAAAAGGTTGAATTCTATAAAGCCATCAAGAGTCTAATAGATCAGTAAAATTGATTCATAATAATGTTCAGTGGCCATGAAGTCTAAACTTCCAAATGTTCTGTGCCTATAGGTCATAACAAATTAGAAATGCTGTCATTCACACAGCAAACTTTATTTTCAGCTTTTCCCTCTGGAAAAATATCATGCTGTAATTAATTGTTCTCCCAAGCCAGTGCTCCTCGTCTTTACTAGACAGCACAGTGGTGGAATGAGGTGGATGCGCTGGGTGGCAAACTCTCTTCATTTGAGTTGAGTCTTTATTAGATTGTATACTTTAATTTCCTGCGCTGAAGCGAGAGCAGCCCGCATCAGGAGCTTCGTACCCACAAGAACAGAATTGCATTGTGTTTGTAGACATTAGTGCACAACATTCTAATACAACAGATGATTAAATTCATAATAGAAGCCTGTGTAACAAAGCAACATCCTTTAGTGAGGAGGGATGTTTCATAAGCCCAAGGAGTGTCGATCGTGTTGAAGTGTGCACATCAATTTAACCACAGAAATCTTTGTGCAAGCTGCTGCGCTGCTGTTTGTTATTCATGCATGGTCATCCAGGTTTTGCGAGAATGTTTATTAGACAAGGAGATATGAATTAATGTGACATTCCATGGTAATAAGGACTGGATTGAATATAGAGTTTCTGGAGGCTTATCACTTCAGTTTTTAGAAGGATGATTTAAAAGTCAACACAGGGAAAATCTAATAATTTCTTAAAACAGAGATTTGAAAAGAATATGGTCTATTAAGCTATGCACTGGTTTGGATAAACCACCCTTGGACTAATTGTAAAGGAAATTAAGCGTATGGTATTTTTTTCTTTTTCTTTTTTTTTGTTGCAAATGCTCATTCACTTCTAATTCACTTAATTTGCCAAAATGGACAAAATAACAAACAAAACACTAAATCTAAATTACCGCCAAGCATTACGTAGTTACATTCTTCTTTGGCAGATGTGGCAAAGGGTTTCTTGAGGCCAGTAAAAAGTATTTTTATTCCTGATTTTTGTTTCTCTCTCCACACTTCACCTTTGTTTCACACTCTGCACGTTTGACAAATCTTTGATTAAATTCTGTTTTTGTTTTGGACTGTGAGGGCCATCGTGAAAATCTTAACCTGTTGTTTATTGAAATAGTTCACGGCTCATTTTTTAAGCCATGTAAAAAGATTGTGTAGAAGACTGTGGGCTGTATCCGTGCTCTTTTCAGTTTTTTCACAGACTTTCATGGATTCACTCTGGGACTCATTCTTGTCTCTAACAATCAGCGGCGCAGCGCAGGATATGTAGGTGTACGGAGCAGACCTACTCGTTTGTCAGTCGGCAAATAAATCCCTTCTGACGCGCATCATTCAGTAGTGTCCTGTGAGATTAATTTCTTTTTCCTTGGATGGCGAAGGCATGACATAGTCGTCCAATTTTCATGAGTGGATGGAGTAAAGAATAAGAAATGCTTCACTCAAAATGCATGATTTGACCTGTCTGTGGGTCAGATCGGGTCAATATTTGCACCTCTTCTGGTGCTATTGTTGATATGATAATGATCCTAACCAGCAGAAATTACAATAATGACATGTGCAAATACTGGCTCATTTTTGGCTGAGCTAAATATGCAACAGTACTCTTACATGTCACTGTTTATAATGAATTTATCTTTATTTTAAATTATAATGTGGCTTCTAACATTCCCAGAGTCTTGTAGATGAAATCTATTGTTGACTGTTATTTCACAAGACTGTCATCGCTTCTCTCACAATAATGCCTCCCAAAAGGGGTGTTGATCAATCCATTAGCGAAGCTGCAATTACTGTCCCTGCAGTTATTTGCCTGTAAAAGGAGAAATCAGCCCTCATAGTCTCTGACAGATATCATCGCTTCGAGATATTCACCGTATCTTATTGGAGTTGTCTTATGATGAATTGTTTGATTTAAATTTCAAATTTCATTTTGCGATACACCCACTTACTCTCGACCTGGCAGATCTACTTCTGCTCAAGTTTGTGATTTTCTTTGTCATCCGAAATTACTGAACAATCTGGAGAGAGGAGGGCATGAACTTATTACTTTGATTCAAAGGTGGGCGTATAAGAATATAAATGTCTCACCAATGAGTTCTTGAACACTGGGGCAGGCCTGTGATTACGCTTGGGGCTCTTACTGAAAATGTCTAGTGGCTGCATAGCATTATGGTCTATTGAAGTTACTGTCAGTGAAGAAATTGGTCTCTCAGCCTCTTCTACTCTTCGATTTCCTCCTTGTAGTTTGAGTGTTGTGGTGCAAAATGGCGGCTGCACAAAAAAGGCTTCGGGGGCTGATCAGACAGAGACGCTACAGGCGCAGCTGCTTTAAAAAAAACGCCTTGGCAAAGCGTGTCAGGCAAAACAGCTGGTGCGCCTGTGAAGTGGAGCTACGTGCGCAACCGGGCGAACAATTAAGATTAGCTGTTGCTGAGGAAGGAGAAGCGGAAAAAAAAAAGCCCATAGAAAGCAGAGGTTTTGGCTGCACGACATACTGAAAAAATGAAACGCTACGGTGGATAGAACTGTGTCTTCCATGTGTTGTGTCACCTTTAGTCTACGTTTGCCATTGTCCCATCATTCCTATCGCATCAAAGCAGCAAGTAAGCGGTTGCACCTTGCAAATCTTTCTTGATTTGCAAGGTGCAACTCTGCTTTAACTTTTATGCACGTCTGTAAACAAGGAAAAACATGACAGAAAGGAGGAGTGCATGCCCACCACACCATACCATAGGAAAATGGTTTTACTGGTCAGTTTCTAGCGATACATCTCGTTTTTTTTTATTTTATTTTTTTTTATATATATCATATTCTGCTGTGATTTCATCATACGGCCACCTATCAGGATCAAGCTGATCTAGAAATATAATATAGTTATTTTTAACCGCATAAAGTCCTTTAGGATGGATTTTTCCATTGCCTGTACATTATGACCCTGACCATTATGTGAAAAGTGCTTACTGTACCATCTCCACATGAGGTTCAGCATTGTACCTGACATTTTTATGTAGTCTTTGAACATCGTAATAATCAGATCCCCATTCACCGCTCACATATGCTATAGATTTTTTTTTTTTCCTCCCTTCCTTTGATAGAGTAAATAAGCGGGCTCCTGCTTCACTGGCATTTCACAAAAGCAGTATTTGCTGTTCATATTTTGTCTCCTCTGCACACACAGCTCAGTGAAAAGAAAAGTGATACCCGTGGGGTTGCTTATGGCTCATTTCTTGGTCTTGTCTCACATTCACCGCGCACAATTCCATTAAACTGCGAGGTCTTTTTAGAAAGCAAGCATGCTCCCTCATGTGCAACACAAACAAATGCAACCTCAATGCACACACACACCTATTCACACACACACACACACACACCCTACAGGCTTCTTTTCCTGGCGAGGGAGCACTCACTTAGCGTAGCGGTAGAGTGCAAAGATTGGAAACTCAGCAAGTGGTAGGAAACTTGTAGTTATAGAATGAGGAGATGTTTGATGTTAACAGAAAACTCAGGCTGCACTGTACAAGTACTTTGGTGATAAGACTGATTGGCACTCGAGAGATTGCATCAAATTAGATTTTATTTTAGGGCAGATGGTTCCCACATCATGGTATTTACTCAGAGTGTATTTTTGAGTGTGTGTGTGTGTGTGTGTAACTGAAGAAACCTGGATACCTGCTTTCAATTGTAGCCTGTACTTTAGTTTCCTGTTCGCCTATTCATTACTCTATGCAGATGAATGAAGGAGATATTGGTGAAGCGAACACTGATATCCTGTTGTTGAACACTCACCAGAGAATAAACAATTCTCAATTTCGGGCTGCCATATAATATTTATGGTGACTGCTTGGACTGTCAGTTACACGACACGCAATGTTTTCCAAATATACTTCTCTTATGATTCTGGACATGTGGAAGCAACTGCATAACTAAAGAAGGTCGGGAAAAGATTGCGGCCATGGCAAATAATTTATGGTCAAGGTTAGGCGACTGAAGAATTTGGTTAAATATGCAATAAGAGAGTTTTTTTGGGCCACTGAAGGGCAGCAGAAATAAACTTTAAACACAAAAAAGACACCTTGTCAATGGTTGGTTAGATAGGTAATAGTACGCAAAGTTATAGGTATATTTTTCGGGTACACATAGACAGCATTTTGTCAGCATTCATCCAATCTGGAGAGCCAGACAATTCCCGGCACTGACGTAGAGCAAGGCTCGGCTGTGGACAAGGTCAGCTTAAAAATGAGTTTGAGCCATATGAAAAAAAAATCAATATCCATTTAAGTGTACATGTGTACAGAGAGCGTATTCTTGCCGTCAGACAGGCCTTTCCCTTGATGTTACATTGTCTCAACCGTAGAATTTATGTATTGCTACACCTAAGCCCTGCTTTGCTGTACACAGCGTATAGTAGCACAGATCGGAGGCAAGGTAACGTGGTGAGAAGAATCTCTTTAGTGGGCTTAATGTGACTAAAACACATTATTCTGCTGACTGCTGTCCCCAGTACAAAAAAAACTTGAACTATCCCTAACAGGTGTTTATTTGCACACCCAACAGATCATAATTCATTGTCATTCATTTGGAGTCCTGTGTCTTACCACCTGGCGAATGTAGGTCCATGGAAGTCTCTACGAACCCCTGAGGGAAATATGTGCGCTTTTCAACTTGCTAAATGCTCCACTGTTGTCACCGGCTATGTGCTAACTCAGTCTGTGTGCTATTTGATGCTGAAGAGGTGCATGTGCAGTGTGTTTTTAGAGCTTTTTCCCCCCTGAGATATCCATTATGAGAGTGAACAATGAGTGGAAGAGAATGTTGGCACGGGATGGACATCATGCACCGTGGAATCATCCGATATTAGCAGAGTTTTATGGGATTCTGGGCTGAGGAAACTGCAGAAAAGGGGACCATTGGTTCGGCTTAAGTTATTAGAAATCGCGACCTTTATAAATCCAAGGTATTTCTTAAGAAACGCTGTTGGGTACTGTTAGGTTGTTGTGCAACGAGTCAGGGAATGTGGGCTGCGTGAGTTGATATCATAATTAAACAGAGTCAATTAAGGTCTGTTGCACACAAGATAGTGTGGATCATCAAGTTTTTTATAACTAAGTTCAGGAATAAGGGCCACGCCTTGTACTCATCCCATTTCCGTTCTCCATGTATTTAAGCACTCCCTTTCCGTCCACTCCTTCTTTGACTCCGCTGTCAACCCCCCCCCAGAGTCACGGAGAGATGGTTCCCCCACTCAGAGTCTCCATCCCTCCAGGTTCCCTCCAGGATCCCTCCTGTCCACCCGTCAACTTAATGGTCCTGCCACCTCCCCCTACCCCTCATCCTCGCATCCATCTCACCTTTCCTCCCCTCATCCCTCCCTCCTATCATCCCTCCATCCCTCTACCCCTCTAACCCCCCTAAACCCTCCCACAGCATATCACCCATGCTTCCCAAATGTTACTTGTAATAAACATGTTTAAACTTCATCTGTACGGGTGTGGTCCTTGTTAGTAACCTGATCCTTACAGTTGCTATACTGACAAACGTGTTTGGCTGGTGCAACAGGTTGATGTGTTTTCCTTGCCGTAGTCTCGTTGGCTAATTAAAGGTTCCCCGTGGAGTTTTTCACTTCTAGTAGTGCTATGAAGCTCCTACGCACTCCCTGCCAAAAGTTTCACACTATTCCACTAATCTACAGGTGGCAGTGACACACCAAGATACGATGCTCTAACGCAGGCAGGGAAGAGGTAGACAGAAAAAATGCTGGTTATAAAATACTCAAATTATTTGCTTTGCAAATGTTTCATGGGGGGAAAAAAATCATTTAACACGTTCGTCTCGGTGAACACTGACAGGGAAACATGACTTCCGTTTGTTTATAAGAAAACTCAGTGTGACTTTAAGAAAACTTATCCGTCACAATGTGTGAGATGAACCTGAACTCATTATCACCAATTTCTTTTATTTCCATTCTTTCTTTTTTCATTACATTGGCAGTGTGGGAGGATAAGTCACATTAATGAACCTCAACACTGAGAGTAGTTATTAAAAGCTGGCGTTGACTGTGTGGTCAGATATCTACTACTTATTCTTTGATCAGATAGTTCCAGAATTAAATCATAATTTTGCTGATTTGTCACATTTGACACTTTTGAAAAAGAGGCTTTGTGGAAAAAAAAAATAAACAAGGTATTGGAGAAAAGAAAAAAAAAAGTATGGTATAGGTATTGAAACTCAAATATCACTCTGACAATAGTATCGTCAAAACATTTGAAATGATGGCCAGCCCTGCTCATTATGATATTAACTGTCATCTGTCATTGTCATATAGTTTGTCCTCCTCATTGCTGTAGCTCTACTGGCTCTGCAGTTATGAGTCAGCAGGCTCAAACGGGCCGCTGGGCAGTCGTCTAGTGATAGAGCTACTGCTCTTAATGCAGATTTAGGAGAGCAGCTGTGTGTTGGGCACTGCAGGTTGACTCATACTTTTTTTTTTTGGGGTGTAATTGGACATAGACGGTTAGAGTTTTGATTGGTTCCAAAAAATCACCAGCATGAAATGTTGTGGATTCTGTTTAAACCCGACTGGAGCTCGAGCCAATTTGGCATTTGATTTGCTTGAAACTGTTTTTTTTCTTTTCTTTTACCTCCGTATATATGAGTCAGATCGTGATGTAGAGTCTTCACACATTTTACCGTCATACCTTAGCAATAACAATGCCGCAATCTTGCCACTTCTGATAAAAACGTTAAAAGGTCCGTCATACCTCCAGTCTTCCTGTCTGTGAGGACAAAGTCTGTGCTAATCTCATCTTCGCTTTGTCTGTGTCTGTTTTGCAGTGTTTATAACCCAGCAGCTGAATGCACCTAAATGCCACCAAATGTGTTGGCAGCGCTGGAGGTAGGGGACAGATGTGCACATCGAATTGTTTCAGCAGAGAAAGAGAGAAAAAAAAAACAAAGCACAGAGCACAGTCGATATAAAATGTGCTCTTGAGAGAAGTCAGAGAGGCTGACCTGGTACGAACCTGCAAGGTCAGGTCTAGCTGCAATCAGGGTGAGAATCAAATGCTCTGTAGGGTAAAAAACAGGCTTGTGAAGTAGGAAGAAGCTGAAAAATCATGGCGAAGTGAATCAATAAAAAAATAACAAGGCTTGGAGCACAACTTTTACACTGAAGCAGCTAAGAGGAAAAAGACTTTGTGACTGTGCTGGGAAGCTGCTGGGCGAACATGTCTTCCCTGCATATTAAATGCTTCAAATAAAGTGTCCCCGCGTGCAGTGATTACACATCCAGTCCTGAGAAACAGCCAGATTTTTTAAATGAAGGAATCTGTCGAAAGATTTCTGAATCTCTTAGAGGTGTTTCAAGCATGAGACCTGTTGGTATTGATGACTTCCTGTTTACTCCTTTGTGAACATGTTCAAAGCGTTGAATTCCTGATTAAAGCGGACCTTTCAGGCTCTTTGACAGCAACTTCAGTGGCTGGCCATCATTTTAGCGTTTGCATACACAAGATGCATTGATTTAAAGTTTTAAGGCAGCATTTTGACAACACAATAACAAGTTCTTCCTCATATCTGCCTTTTTATTCAGTTATTCAGCCTGTTGGTCTTTCTTGTCCTTGACATCGTTCATAGGACATTATCTACATGTAAAAACCCTAACAGCAGCTTGCACGCTGGGTTTGCGCCTTGGCAACTGCTCATTGCAAAGCTTTGGGTTTAACGTTACAACCAGGGAAAAGAGCTGAGGTTGCCAGTAGTTAAACCCTACTGTGTTAAGTCTTGCAGTTTGGCAGCTCCAGTGGTTGCAGCATGTAACTGTTGAGTAATTTCTGCCTCCAGTTTCTAGAAAATCCTTGCCTGTCACTCAACGGTATGATAATAGCAATCTTTTTTTATCTTTAAAGTATCATGCTACTGCGGCCACAGACATCCTCTGCAATGCATTATATCTATAATCCAAGATGTGCAGCAAAAATGTGCAGCATGGTCTATGTATTTTCCCTATATTGGTGTTATTTCTAATACATGAAACGAAATTGATTGTTTCCCCAGCATTTTATTTAAAATTTCTGCAAGTGGAGATATCAAATTCATATGTTATCTAAAGATAATTAAGTTTCCCTCAACTCTACGGCATTTGACACATCTCCAACTCACTGTTTTAGTTTTACAACCCTCATCTTTACTGCCTCAGTTCACTCTCTCACTGCTCTCATCAGCGTCTTTTCCAGCAGAAGGCAGCAATTTTTTTTTTTTTTTTTTTTTTCCCGGTTTAAAAAAAAAAAAAAAAAAAATCTCTGACAAACCCACTGTATTGTACCGGCCCAGCACCATACAGCAGATGAACAAAGCAAGCTACTAGCTGGTGAGTATTTGGCAGCTGCTGAAGAGCCGTACATTTCCCTCAGGACTTGGTGGAGAGAAAAACAGAGCTAAAAAGAGGAGAGAGAGAGAGAGAGAGAGGCAGAATACTCAAATTCATCCACCGGCCAGAAACATGACTCTGAATGAATGCTAATATTGCTTTGTATCTTCTGCTGGATGTGTATATAAATCCTCTTTTTGCTATCAAGTTCACCATATCAGCGTTATGAAGTGATGGATAATACATCAGTGTCGTCTTTGGAGCTGTAGTTTTTGCTGCCCTCAAGTTGCAAAAAAATTAATAAATAAACAAAAATCAATTGTTAATGCAGGTTTGGAAAGGAATAAGTTCCCTTTGCAATCATGCATTTTTAGATAAATATATAGCTTCCATGGCAATGGTCAGATTAATGCCAAAAGAGATGATTCATACTGGTTCCAAAAAAAAAAAAATCAATTTCAAATAAGATAAAGCTGCTTGACTTCCAGGTTTTTGCAAGAGAACAGAATAATGTATGATCTGGATCTGTACAGAGTGAGTATTCAGAAAAGTGAGGATGAGACCTCTGCACGTAACTTTAAACAGTCCTGAGGAGGTTATAGAATGACTGAGGAAATCACTGCGATATGAAACATAAACCAATTAACAGCTGCGTCTGCAATTCCCACAAAATCGCTAATACAATTAAAGCTCAGTGATAACAATGCCAAAGGCAGCACTTCTGGTGGGACTGTAGCACATATTCACCGCAATCCTCTGCTGAAAGGTCATTTCTGACTAAATAAAAATGAAAAATTAATTCTCGGGAGTGTGTAGAAATACAGTATTCATAAGAGTTAGGAGCTGTGAGGCGAGTCAAGTTAAATATTAAAGTTTCTAAGTTGTGATCAAG
Source organism: Larimichthys crocea (assembly GCF_000972845.2). Lineage (NCBI taxonomy): Eukaryota > Metazoa > Chordata > Actinopteri > Sciaenidae > Larimichthys > Larimichthys crocea. The sequence goes on from NC_040018.1 coordinate 5,115,506, forward strand.
GACTAGTACCTGGCACTGAATGAGACCGGCTTTGATACTTTCATCACATCTTCTTGTAATCTGAGCATTTATAGTAAGTAACTGGGCTTGTCATGGTAGTTTTGCGTCCTGCTTCTGTTCAGAAACACAGTTTCTGTAAGTTGTATTCCCCTTTTGAAATGGCAGCTCTGCTGGAAACTTTTGATAATGTCACTTTTATGAAAAGTCACTCATTGTGTTATGCAACAAAAGCACATTTCTGACACAGAGATAACTGTTGTCCCCCAAAAGTTCAGGCCTGGAATTTGGTTAACTGCTCGCACCCTGTAAAACAGAGACCGAAATGTCATATTGCCATTTGCTGAATGTGTGTATGCAAATGATGCCAGTGTCAGTTTGAGTCCGTTAACACACAGTGTACACTTTGGACATGTGACCCTTCCTGTTCCAGAAGAGACTTCCGCGTTTATGGGGGAAAAAAAAGCTTCTGTGTGGCTCCATGATGCCACACCTAGAGACTGCACAGAATACCATCGAATCATCCGGTTAAATTATAAGTCACTATATATGCATATGGGCTTCATTTCAACGAGGAGCACATTAGGCTTCACGGGCTCAAAGAGATGAAACCTTAACACTGCATGACTGCATGGAAATGAATTATGATGACAGCAAATAAGTCAGACCGAGATGACTAACAACGCTGCAGACACATTCATCACGGCACGTCACATCGCACGCGATTGCATCTTTATTACTTCTTTGCTGTCGAAATGCATATGTATGTAAAAAGGTGTGTGCATGTGCAATGAGTAAGGGGGAACGCACAATGAGTAAGGGAGAGAAAGCAGTGTACAGAAAATAGGGTATCCCCAGGGACAGTGCTTACTCCCGGAGGAGCGACCTGTCTTAAATAAATCATTCCATTCCCATGCCCAACTTCCCTATCTTTCTTTAATCCAGTGTGGGAGAGAGTGGAGAAAAGATAGGAGAGAGTAAGCTGTTTGCCTTCCTCCTCTGCTTGTGTGTCGCTTTAAGCCTTTGGAAACTTGAGTTCTGAAACTTTTCTTTTTTTTTTTGTTGTTGACCCACTTAAATGTAACTGTAAACCCACAAACTGGGTTGTACAGTAGAAGAGAAGGGGAGGAAAGTCAAACGAATCTTCTGTCAGTAAACACGCTTGTTTTAATTGGTGCACGGGGGGTTTCGTCTGCACAAGCCGAGCAGGTTGACCACACATGACTCAGTAATGAGATACATTTTCCATGCACTCTGAAGGCTGAATGTCCGCCAAGGTCAATTTCATGAATTCCAAATGACTGTAGTTAAATTATAACGAAAAAGATCAAGTGTCAAGTATTAAGGTGCCGGTAAGTATTCTAATCTGCATCTTGATTAAAAATTGCAGTGTTATTGTTATTAATCCAAAAAAAAACAAAAAACAACCTCTCTTGTTTTTTGCTTGCTTCAGGTAAAAATGACACCCACCAAGCTGTGTGTATTTAGAGCTTATATTAATTCCAAATGAGATTTGGAGGTCATTGGTAGTCCTGAGAACAGTGGGGCTGTTCTTAAAGCTATACCTTTGGCACATCCCATGGGTCTGCCTGAAAAGTGCACATACTGCATAACAGATCAGTTGACCCTGTCAGCTGTGCCTCACAATGATTGACGCCGCACTCTTAGAAAGCTGCAGACTTTTACCGGTGCTGACAAGACAAGGTTCTCCCACCTCACACAAGTTCCTCGGGAGAGCCTTCAGCTCTTTCATGCTGTGATCAAGTGCAGCAGATATTTTTGTGAACCCTGATGGATAAGACCTTCGTTTCTCAGTGAGCGCCGGGCTTGAAAACAGGCGGCACTCGCCGTAAAACAAAGCAAACGTGAAGCATGAAATAAGCAGCCGTTTTAATTTGTAGATAATACAAATCTGATTGACGGGAGGGAGAGAACAACATTTAAAAGGAAAAAACAACAACAACCCTGTACTATGCAGCCACTTTTTCAAGGTTCAATTTAAAAAGCAATATTAGGCTCATTTGTAACGGTGCAGATGGCAGTCATGGTACAGACTAAGCTTGGCGAGTAGCGATAAGATTGACTAGTGACAAGCAAAGCGACGTCTGATCTTTCTTTCACCGCATTCAGGCACTGAATTGTTGTCGAAAATTAAATCTGCTCCCTGCTGTGCATGTACCGGAGGTGTTACTGATGGAGTGGCATGTCTGTGCATGGTGGTGGTGGTGGTGGTGGTGGTGATGATGATGATCGCTGTTAATCAGCTCAAGTGATCTGCAACCCATTTGCGATCCCTTTTCCATCTGCCAACCCTGACAAGTGTGCTGTTCAGAGTGACAGAACCCTGCACGCCTGCTCACCGAAGCCTTTACTTCTGTGCACCGACGCTCATAGCTTTGGGATGCACCACGTTCAGGCTCCGTTTAAACCGCTGGAGGCGATCCGGTGTCATTCTAGCCGCTGTGTGTGTGTTTTTGTGTCAATCAAGAACATGAGTCAAGTGTGACCCCGCCTTTTTTTTCCCGCTCCGCCGTCTATTTTTATATCTTGCACTCCGGAAGTGTGAAATTCACATAAATGCCTGTAATTATTCACAGTTATAGACATGAAATGTCTTTTGAATGATGCATTTCATTTGTTACTGACTTTGTCTTGACACATCAAGCAAAACTAGAGGTTGAAGAGGTTAACCGACAGCCATTACGTGACAATATGGTGATTGCCTAGGTTGTACTGATTACTGTGTGTTTTGTAGCTATGGGCCTACAAGGATAGAGAAAAAAAATGTTCCCTCTGTGTGTCTCCGAAGTCCCTTTTAATCTTCCCGCAATGTGCCTTTTGCTCCCGACAGAGAAATGCTGCTCACGGGTAAATATCTAATAATGAAAATGCCCAAAGAGTCTCAGTAAAAAGAGATGAAATGGAACAGGATACATAACCAGTTTTGTGCCACACACAAACACCTCATCTGCTTTGCCAAAATCAAATCTTTTTTTTCCCCTCCAAGAATTTTAAATGCCATGCAAATTGTCAAAAATGTGTGTGTGTGCACTCCATCGCATGACAAAAAGCGTTATTTCCAGCTTCCCTTTGCTGTCCTCTGAGCGCAACGGTAAGAGGCAGCCCTGTGAGTGAGTGACTCCCCAAGTTTCACACTTACCCGTTAAATCACATCTTCTGGCTTGGAGCTTACTCCACTCATCTCTTGGAAGTCAGCCATTTTCAACATTATATCCTTATCTTAGTTAGTGGAGCCCACCATGAAGAGCTCAGACTGGATGTTTTAGGCCATGGAGACGTCTGCAGTCAGATGTAAACTCCTTACTGAGCTAGAACATCTTCTCACTCCCCAAAAAAAGTTTATTTTATCTTCCTTTATTTCATTTTGCAATGTTATACAGAATGCCCCAAATTTAAGGCTTGTGTCTTATTAGCCCTTTGTTCCCTCGGCTCTCAGTAATAAACTGTTCTAACATGGTGTCAGTACTTGTCTCTGTTGAACATGAAAGGCATAGAAATACTGAATTTGACTGACAGAATATGAGGAGAGAGTCTCGACGCAGTCAAGTTTCAGCCTTTCTATCATTTATAAATGACAATGGTATAATTGTTTTGCTTTGATAGAGTAAAGCAAACGGCTGCGGCTTTTGTTTTATCCCCGAAGGAATGTCAAATGGAAGCTTCTCTGTGTTGTCATCCCAAATATTAAAATAATTGTTCCTTTGAAGACGAAACCTACAGATTGATAGACGGAAAAATTACAATTTTAGCCAATCACAGAGTAACATATGGGGTGCAGAGGTCATATATTCACCCAACTGAACCTTATTGGGCTGTTTGTACACAGGATGAGCAAGTACGCACAGCTTAAAGATTTCAAACTAGCTGAGAATATTGAAAAACATTTAAATATTAAGTTTTCTAAAGGGGATACTTGTGCTGTAAATCCATTGTAAACCTGTTTTTGTCAGATGACCTCCGGAGGTTTTTTTTTTAATGGCATTAATAAAGGAATCCAGAAACTGGCACAGAAATTACACAGTGTTTGCACTGAAGAGAGTCAGACGGCAGTAATGCCAGCATTACTGTAATTAGTCGGCAGCGGCACAGCAGGTACGTCTGCCTCTTCAAACCGCAGCTGTCCCCTCTGCCTCCCTGTAAATGTGTCTTACATCACATGGCTGCTGCGTCTCAGCGGCACGGTGGAAAGTGTTAAGAAACATCTATTTGTGGGGCATTCGGAGCAGTTAACCCCACAGAAATGTTGTTTTTTTTTAAAAAAAATTACCTAACCACACACAGGATCCATTAAAGAACAGATGGTTGTTTCCGCAGTTGAGTTCTAATTATATATAATCTTAATTTAATCATGTAATCTCATTGAGATCAAGGTCTCGCTTGCAAATGAGCACGCTTAGAGGACACCAGTGCCGAGAGAAATCATACGAACATGGTCACACATGAACGCCGGCACTGAATCAATGCTGCATGTACCATCCTGTTGCTCTAAATACTAAGTAGTGCACCAAATGTCTGTTAATCCCAGGCTAAAAATAGACCTCAACAAAAGCACTTTTCACTCCTATACGAGTACTGCTTTTATGAGATGAAAGCAGCCCGTACAGGTACTCTGCCCTGGCATCAGGGCCCCCGTCCCCTTTTGAGTGAAAGCAGGGCTTTCTAATTTGACTGCCGGTAAATGCAAATCGCAAAAGGTCTTTGCCAATTTAAAAGCATAAAGTAAGAATAGTGTTTTTGCTTTTTTAACCGTTAGAAAGCCAAAGTCCTGTGGCTAGTCAGGCAAACAATTAATGAAGTGGTTGAATATGAACAATCTGCATCGTTACATGGAGAAAACTGTAATTCTGCGTCCATCAAAGTGGACAAATCTGACACATGCAACTATTTAATTTAATATATTTGAATAGATTTGTAACATATGTCACTTTTTCTGTCTTTAAGACACATTTTCCTTTTGGTAGTTAACATTAATTACTGTACATGACAGCCACAGAAACCATTTATTTTGTGCTGTTTATGCGAATTATTAAGATTAAAGATTAAAATACCCTCTGCTTCCAGTAAAGGCAAATCTTCAAGCACATTTGGCAGACGTCATGCACTCAGTAACATCGTTAACTCACCTTTGATGAAGTGTTTGCTACAGATACACATATTATATTGACCTGGCCAGGTCCCACTATTTACCATTGTCATCCTCTCTGCAGATGGCCTGATGCCACAGATCTCTTTTATTTTATTGTATTTTGTTCTTGGGAGAAGTAGACAGTCGTAAACTTTTATAATTTTCTTTATATATTTAGTTTGATGTGCTTGTTTTTGCCCAAAAATGGGCACGTTTCACTGCAGACAGGAAAATGACGTGTCTGCTCTCATGCATTTGCTAAAAGCTGCTGTGCCCAATTGTTATTCACACCTTTAGAAAAGAATGGGCTTCTGTCTGTGCTCCACACAACAAAGTATTGAGAGATGAAATAACACATAGCTGTTTTTTTAGTGTTAGTTCTGTTGTCGACAGTAAGAAAACTATAAAACATCCCCAGCCTTAATCTTTACATTTAAGAAGAGACATAGTACAGTTTGGTCTCTTAACTTAGAGACTTTAATACATACAATTATGGTTTGTAGTTTAGTACATTGGTAAACTATGAAGTTCTGGATTACTCCATGGTCGAGCACAGATGTGATGAGTAACTTCAAATTGCTTGTCTTCTCCTTAAGTGTCTTTATTACAACACTCGAATCATATGATGCCACTTCATGCTACTTTGATACTCCAATCAGGTCATGTTCTGATGATGTTTCAAAGTTTGGATCGTTTCACCTTTACAGAACTGCATATCCCAAAATATTATATAGTCTCAGTTCTCAGTTCTCAGTTGAGTTTGCACAACCTTGCGGGCCACATGAAAGCAGAGTTTTAAAAAATACAGGACAAAATCTTCAAAAACCTTTTGAGACTTCTTCAAAGGCCGGAGGTCACCCTCTTCAGTGCGCGGTCATCTTCCCACCCTGCTTTAAAATCGTTTCTTCTGCAGTGCTGAATCACAGAAAAAGATTCATTGCAGATACTCTAGTTCTATCTTTCATGAAGATAACTCCTCTCCAGGTTTTACCTTGAAGATCTGAACATTACAGGGAGTTTCAGTTTAAAGTAACATGAGTGCAGTTCTGCTCAAAGAAAAACCCTCAATTAAGTTTTCACCTTCAGTCTGAGGCCAGCCGCTCTGGAGGACTCTATCCACCTCCAGTCGCCAACCTATTAATTTTCATCCTCTCCTTAAGGTGCCCATTAAACGTACAGTAAACGTGTTGCTCACTTTTGCATCTTTAATGAACAATCTGCTTCAAAATTCTTCCCATTTTTTATTTTTTTTACTTATCTCTTGGACTGTTTTTTTTCCAAGCAAACAGCTTGTTAATCATTCCAACAAACTTTTCTCAGCCTCGCTCTGTGTTCCCATCCTCCTACATAAATGTCAACATACACAGACTGCATTTCTGCTCGGGAACGGAGCAAAAGTGCAAAGCTACAAAAACCTATGTGCATATTTTTTTATGGGTATTTTCATTTTTGTCGTTCTTGATTTTTTTGGTATTGATGTACTGGCTGTAAAACATTAGTTACGCTAATTATACAACTTTGATATCAGAGCTGTGCTTGCAGAAATATTCATTCTTACTTTGTGTTCTCCTCAGAAGTTTGCAGGACAAGTTGATCAGTAAAGATCTCCCCCGCATTCTCTGAAGTATTGTATATTTTTAGTCGTTCACATTATGATGCACTGCAGTTTGAGCTCAGTTTTGGCAGAAGGGAACCAGGCAGTTATGAAGGAGGTAGTGATTGATTATATTATATTGGCTGTGTAGAATTACAGCACTATAATATCCCTGAAGAGGGCAGACCTCAGCTTCTGTAGGAGGAATGCAGAGTGCATCCACTGCAGGATCTCCCTGCTTATAAATGTGATGGTTGAACTCGGGGAGGAAGAAATGAAGGGCACTGCAGAGGTCTAGGAGTTCGTTACAGTTTGAAACTCCTTTTATATAGAAGAGTGACAACTGCAATTACCAAACAGGACGGCAGGTCACATATTCAGCAAGGCATCTATTAACTGAAGCCTCTCATGTTTCCTTTACTGACCTTTACTGCGTCATATCTCTTACAGTGCAACCAGTGTGGTGCTGTGGCACGAGGGAACTTTATTTGTGTAGCACACTCAAACACAGAGAACATGTTTTACACGAGAACATGAAGAAAAAAAAATAAAAATAAATAAGATGGCAAAGCCTCGATTCAACTCAACTTTATCTATGTAGTAACTTTCAAACAGACATGCTTCACAGAGTGAGATTAGAAACAGGAAAGTAAAAAACAGAAAAAAATTAATTATTTTGCACTTTGACTTAAAAGTCAGCAATAAAAGGATAAAATATTAAAATAAATAAAAGGCAATAAAACAACAAAACACAAACCATGAAAACCAGTGACCAATTTGGCAAGACAATACAAGCTAAATAAAATATAAAATAAATAAAAACAATTAATAATAATAAAAAAAGTCCAATAAATGAATAAACACGAGGGATCATATGAGCAAGGGCAATAAATGAGATAAAAAGACATGTCTTAAAGGTCCAGCGTGTAGGATTTGGTGGCATCTATCTGATTGCAACCCCCTCCACTCGCCTTCCTGTGTAAGTGTAACGGGAAAATGTGCCGAAAAGGTCGGTGCAACATGTAGGTAACAACCATAAAGATGACGAATCAGGTGATTATACGTGAATTAAAAACATAGTCATGCATATCATATTCCATTTTTTCCGTATACTACTCTAGGCCTTTTTAAGGTTTCTTTTAAAGATAGTGACAGTGGAGGAGTCCCTCAGATCCACAGGCAGAGTGTTCCTAACACCAAAACTCCACATGTTCTCCACATGACTCCAGACCCCACAGGGAGTGTTTCAGAAGCGGAACGTTTTGCCTGCTAGACTTTATTAACCTGCTCAGATTTGGTTATTTTTCTTGGTCTATGTGCTTCTAAATGTGTTAATATGCTATGCAGCTATGTGTTTCCCTTTTGTCTGTAGTGGCAGTAGCTCAATCTGTAGGGATCTGGCTTAGGATCTGGAGGGTGGATGGTTCAAGTCCAGTATGGACCATAGTATGGAGGGTCTACTGGTAGCTGAAGAGGATCCAAGCGGAGTATTATAGCAACCGAGCATCCTCTGGGATGCCTCTGACCGGTGGAATTTAGGGGTAAGAGTAGAACCACAAATGTTAAACGAATGCTCCTAGTGTATGTTTGTTGAAATCCTACAGGGACGACTAGAAGTCCAGCTGCAGAGGATGAGCGACCTGACCTAAAAAGAGACTAAAGTATAAGAAAGAAATGAAAAACACGTTTTTCTAAAATGATTTTTGATATATATTTGTGCACATTGAAACACACAAACACAGTGATAACAGATGGAGGGGAACGACATGCTGCAAAGGTCCCAGGCTGAAATCAAACTGATGCTACATGACACGTCTCAAAGCTACAAGGATGACTCCAAACATATGTTTGGATTTTGGATTTTTAAAGGTCCACTGTGTCAGATTTATCTAAATAGACTACGGCAAAATTCAGGCGATAACGGCATAATATTCATTAGTTTTTTCATAAGTGTATAACCACCTGATGTGTTTTTGTTACTTTAGAATGAGATTTTTATAGCCATAGACGGCCACAGGCCCTTTTCCATGGAGTCTGGCTCTAGAAGAGAAGGTGATGTGAGGATGTTTCAGTCAGTAACTGCACTGCTAGATACCACTAATCCCTACACATTGCTCCTTTTTAAATGAACATTAAAGTAGATTCGTCTGCGCAGCATAGACAAAACCAGCTATCCCTTGTTTCATCGTAATTCTGTGAGGAGACCAGTACCATGGCAGCTGAAATTCAAAGACTTATGACTTTCAGCTTTGACATTACCTCACTGCACCAAGAGAGAGATATGGTGTAGTAGGTAGACAGGCCCTTGCAGCTTTTCTATATTATACAGTGTAGGGGAAATGGCTATCGATGTCATATAAAAGGAGAACGAATCATAATCGTATTCAACCTTTCTGAAATTCAAGGCTGCACTATTAACTGTAATATTCCACAGCAAGTATTGTCTCTTTGTTCTGAAGCTCTTCATTGGGGAAGCTTTTATCTTTTGTTATTTCTTTTTTTTTTACCTCTTAAAAGTCTGCATGATAGAATACTAATGATCAGCTCAAGCTGTTTAAAGCATACTTCTTCGTCTCATGCTGGTGTTGCCACTTGAGAAATTTAGCTTCTCATAAAAGTGCCTGTACTGTACAACACCTGCAACCTTTTTGTGTAATTCATTTCATTACTTTTGTCAAAGTTTGCATGCTTTCTGCATTTAAAAAAAACAACATTTTTATTGTTGATCATTGTTGAAGCCCTCTTCAGGTGTTAATGGCTTTATGTTCTCACTTCAGGCATGGGCCACATTGTTAGTTGTCGTACTTCCAAGTGAAAATGAAGGGACTTTTTAGCCTGAGAGACTGGAGGCGGTGAAAGAATGATGAAGACCTTCGTGGCCACTCGCGGTGGTGTCACAGATGTTGCACCTGTCACAGAGCAGGCTGCATATTTAGCAGCGAGTGAAGTAAGGGTGCTTGTTAACTGGTTCATACTGGCTGCAGTATTTGCATATGAGCTCTTTGGAAAAGCTGCAACATGACGTTTAATTAATCCTGTGGAGAGATCTTTCATATCCTGCACTTCAAGCCTGTAGATTTCATACTCGTGAGAGAAAGAGAAAGCTCATGTTACGTTCAAAAACACTGACTGCTGTTCACATGCTGCAGAAATATTCGACGGTATGGATTGTTATGACTGGAAATATAATTATTTTATGTTCAGCACTAAACAAACTGCATAAAGTATGAATGGAATGCATGATTACCAATCACTTAACCAGTCTTGCTCCCAGCGATTTGAAAATGTAAAATGAAAAAAAAAAAAACATAATAATTATTGTCTACAGCTTATCATCTCATTGCTTAGCACATTAGCAATAAAAGCAGCATGTCATGTTGTTTTAGTTACACTAACTGTGTGCCCCCTGATGTGTACACCATGCTATGACAGTCAACAACTGGTGAAAGATAATTATCTCACCGACAATGAGATAAACCCCACGATTTAGGAAAATGAGGAAAATACACAAAGCACTTTAGGAAAAGGTTCAGCGAGGCCCAGGAGATAACCAGACTATCTGCTTTGTCTCTGCACTGATATGAATGAAAGCTCTGTCAGGAACAGCAACAAGCAACCTTTCCAACCATTGAGAGATTGTACATTCATATATAAAAGTCAATTCCTTCTGCAGATTCTTAGATTCCTACAGGCCAAATTTCTCCCTTGTGCACGTCGCGCTGATGATGAAAATTGTTTTTTCACAAAGATCAGTAGCAGTTGGGGAGAACACAGAAATCATACTAGCGGTCCCAGATGGTGATTGAGCAATTTTAACCCAATTTTCATGCTGCATTGCATGCCCAAGGAATATTTCCTGCATTCTGCTGGTCTATACTTCAAGAGAACCTTTGTCGGGTCCAAGACCTGGACTCAAATCAAGACCAAAGAGGTTTGAATTCAAGACAAAAGAATGAGAATCCTTTTCAAGACCACTTACCACATACCTTTTATTCCAAGATCATCATTGCGTAATGCAGTGTAATACTGTTTACTTTAAGTATAGTCTATTCACTGAGCTGAAGTGCAATTTTCATTGATTAGACAGCTTGCATTATGGTGTAACAATGACATTCTGTATTCAGATAAATAAGGGGAAAAAAAGTAACATTTACAAACTAAATGTACCTTTGTGTGCATATGCAAGGACTCATGTACCAAGCTATTCTAAACTTTTCTTTCTCTTCACCCTCTACTGTGAACAGCTGAAATAAAAATAAATGATGGTTGCTCGCTTCTCCTGGACTGCCAATGGACACAAATAATAATGTAAAAAATTTAAAATAATAGGCATCTACTAAGCAACAGAGATGTCACTGCTTTGAATGAGGAAGGAAGAAAAAAAAACAACAACATATATGATATTGCTGGACTTGGCCAAGACCAACTAGAGACAAGTCTGAGTCCAAATACCAACTAGTCCAAGACAAGTGTGAGACAATGGGGGAAAAAATGAATACAGCAGTGTTTTATAAACAGACAGTAAATAGTAAATACTCAAAGTACTTTTATACTACATATTTCATTCACACACAAATACAATGATGGCATTGGCTGCCACTCAAGGTGTCAACTGCTCATCAGTTTTAGGAGCTCACCATTCATACGTATTCACACACCGATGGCAAGGGGAGCAGTTTTGTGGTTCAGTATCTCGCGGACTGAAGAAGTCGAGCAATCGAACCGCTGCCAATTGCTTCATTAACAACATTAACCTCCAGTTACTAAAAAAAAAAAAAAAAAAGAAAAAAAAGCATGTGTTATTGTTTCTTTATTTATTCCCATCAATGTTGGGAGAAGCACTCTAGAAATAAAGAGTATTCAATCAATGTATACTTAAAAGTACTCTTTAAGCAGAACGGCTCATTTCGGAATAATCTATATTAAATTACTGGATTATAATTAGCGATGCATCTTATTTTAATCACTTTATATACAGCTGCGCAGCTTCATTTATAACAGCAGAGCTTCTTCACAGCAGCCATATTGACATGAAATGGGAAGGTCGACGCGGGCGTTACCAATGATACTAATTAAGGTTGTGTTCCATTCAGGTCACAAGGAGTCAGAGTGCTGCTGTGGAAAAGGTCCATTGATTGTTAACCTTAGTGTGCAAAATAACTGGTAAAATGCAGAATACCAGCCTCTGAAATGTAGTAGTACAATGAATATTCAAAGTATGTCAAAGTGCAGTACTTAATAAGATGCCAGCACTGAATCCTAATAATCCGAAATGAACTCATCCTAAAACACTGACCTGCCGCCCGTGATCCCATCTGCAATCACAGCAACGCGGACTAAGTCTCAGCTTTGTTTAATGGCTTAACAGTGTCCCCAAAATAATTAACTGATGCACTACCAGCCATCCATCAAAAAGGTAACAAGAAGCACACACACACATGAACACACAGAGCACAGGTCCTATAAATTACAATGCTTGTGTGCGTTTGCTGATGAACACGGCACGCCTTTTCAATTATGCGTCCTCTTCCTTCTCCCACAGCCCACACACACAGACACACTTATTTCTAATGACTCAGCAAGAAGTGCCAAAAATGAACCGACAGACTGTGAGTTATTTTTTTCTCTCTCACGCAGAAGGATCATCTCTGCGTGCCGCTCACCTGGATACTTTCCTCCCGGTGCTGCGTCATGATCATATGTCGATTCCTACGTCTAACCGGTTCATGACACGTGTGTAAATTGGATGTGGCTGCCAACTGTGTGACTCACATGGATTATTGTAGAAATGAGTTGCTCAGTTGCTGCCTGTGTGTGTGTGTGTGTGTATGAGTGAGCCACGCAACACATCAAGTTATTTCATGTTCTTCTGCCTGAAGAGGTGGAGGTTTGTAAGAATGCAATATTAAAACAGCTTTACTAATTGGCTTGGATTGGATTCACCTATATTTGTTGCAAATACACCACTTACAAAAATCTGTCTAGAGAAAACTAATTAGTGGCTTTCTGTGTCAAATTTGCATCCAGGAATTGAGAAAAGTTGTTATGAAAATATACAAAATGAGACTTTTATAGGCTCGTCTTGCATCACGACAACGTTTATTTTTTTTTTGTTAGTTCAAGATTCAAAATGAAAATGGGTTTATTAATTTATTCATTGGATTCATTAATGACTATGACTAATGACTGAAAGAACGAAGCACACCAAACTTGTTATCTGTTCCTTCCACACACCAACTTAAAACTGGCGTGGACCCTTAAGACGAATGTACGGAGACTCATCCCACATATAAGAAGAGGAGTGCACCGTGGTAGTTTTTCTCAAGGTAATCATAATGAAGCCTGGTTCTGCATGAGAACTTGGCAAGAAAACAGAACCACTAAGAAAGAAAAGGTAGATGTAATTTGTATGTATACAAAAGTCAAAATGTCAAGGCATGTAATCCTTTCAAAGGGTGATGAGGTCTTTGGATAGAGCTTGGCACGACTCCAGACTTTAACACAAGAAAAGTGCTTACTTCAACTTGTGGAGGTGAGTTCTGATCTCACTTTCCACTTCTCCCACTCTCCTGTGCACCCCTCTCCTCTCTCTCTCTCTCTCTCTCTCTGTGAAGGGATTATTTTGGTATTGGTATGGATTTACAGTAGTGGTGTACAGTATATCCTGAGTGGCATGTTCCATTTTATTTAATGCCAGTACTTTTAAAGCATGTTTTCCAAGGATGTGTAGGGACAGGGATAGTGTATGTAAAAAAAATAAAAAAATAAAAAAACATATTTATATATATATCACTACAAATCCTCAACCCATATCCCCAGTGATGCATTTGCTCCTTAATACGAGCCGCATCATTCACATAGACAGTGTCAAAACATTTTAAAATTCCTCCGTTAAATACTAGCTTAGTGTTTGCAATGTCACCTGAGACCGTGTTTGTTTACAGTTTACAGCAGGGATGCTCAACTTGCTTTGCCCAGGGACTCACTGTTGGAAACTTTCAAGAGGCCAAAGTGCCAGTATTAAAGAAAAATATTATTAATATTTATCAGATAAAATGAATGAACATTGGGAGGAGTGTTGGTGTGGCGGAATAAAACTACTTCAGAGTTGTAATCTTCTCTTTTCTTGTGGTGCTACCAGGTGGGGATGCTGCGTGTCTTGAGTTGGCAGATGGTATTAGCAACCTTGCATACAGCAAATGGAAAAATAAAAAGGTTCATTAGGATTGGTATGAAGGAGCCAAATTAAATCCATCTGCCCATTTTTATTTTATTTTATTGTCTGTTTTTATTCATCTTTGCTGTCCTCACTCACATTTTCCAATAGGCAGATCTGGTGAGAGCAGCCCCTGCACAGGTCAGGTCTAATCTTTTCACAGAGATCAGGTATCACCATGACTGTTAGGCTGATACACCACTTCCCAAGCAACTCCTAAAAGACATTACTGAAAATGTTGGTACAAACAAATCAATAAAAAGTCTCTATGTGAATCAATTTTATTTTAGCAAAACACATAAAATAAAGTCCTGAGCCTAAAGTCCTGAGCCTAGTCCTGAGACTACTTAACCCTAGAAGGGTTAAGTAGTCTTTAATAACAAGAACCAGAAATATGCATCATTAAGTTGATATCCATGATTTTTTTTTTTTTTCATGGGTTTTCACTGCAAATCTGAAAATGGCTCAACCAACAAAGTGTCCCAGGGTTTACAATCTTATGTTAGCTGTAGGATTGTGTTGTGAAGGTGATCCTGACCCACCATGCATAGTGGAAATCAAAGACTCTGTTAGTTAAAGTGTTTTGTTCACGTCACATAATCAGCATCAGTAAACAGCAGAACATGCCTTCAGTCTGAGACGGGATGTTTGCCGAAAAGTCGGCAGAGAGGACTGACCGGGTCACTGTGACTTTTCCACATAGCCAAAGACACTACGTACTCTACCACATCACTGTTGTCTGATGTAACAGTGTTGGTTGTTCCAAATCTAATCAGCTTATCACCGTATGTAAAAAGCGGGACTTAACTGGCGTTAACTGCCAAGTCGGAGGCTGTTTTCCAAGGGAAGAGTTCGCCAAGAGTCGACAGGGAGGACTGACCGGGTCACTGACTTTTACACAAATAAATTGGTCCTTTTTTTCTCATGTAGCTGTACTGCTGTTTGCTTTTTCTTATATATATAGAATGAGGGTTAATTGTTAATTAGTAATGACCGGAGGGCCACCTGCCTGTCTATCGCGGGTTGTATTGTATGAAAACTGAATTAATTGAATTAACCTAAAGCTAAATTACAATTAAATTATTTTACTTAGAAAGACACTTAGAGCAAAAGTTCATTAAAATGAGTAGGAATAAGAAAGTACATAGAAATAATAACTCTGATAATAATAGACATGATGGTGGGTGAGACTAACCATGTATGTTTTTTTTTTGTATCAACATTTAATGAAGAAAAACATTGTATTGTATCTATATATGTTCTTTGTGTTCTTCAAAGTCCATAGTGCCCTTTCTGATGGGTTGTTGAATTTAATGACAGTCATGAATGTCAAAATGTAATTACCCATGTTATGTTTTTAGTGTCAGTAGCTGTTAAAAATGTCAGTTTAGTTCATCTTAAAGTGCTCTGGCAAACAATACAGCTCCGTTCAGAGTCCGTCCCTAATAATTTCCTTCGGGTTTTCATCCCCGGTGGGGCTTTCTTTACAGAATATTCTTGATATTAAACTGTACACTTTCACTATTTGATATTCCATGTTTCCTCCGTAACTTTTTTAAAATTCTGTCCAACGTCTGTCCTCCCACCGCTTGTCTGTCCTCTACTTACAGCTGCTGCTGTTGCTAGGCAACAGCTCAGGGCTGAATTAGAATATTAATATTTACATAAAAACAATATTCAATAGTCAGTGAATAGGCTATTAGATATAAGTTGGGAGTAATTCAGTTGAATTTTAATGTGTAGTGCAGGCAAGGACGTTTCCACCAGCTCTGTCACACTGCTTTTTACCAGGAAATTTCAATTACATATTCATTAGTGATGTGTTTTTCATGTGTTTTCACATTTAGCTGTCTTGAATATGGTAATAATACACACTGTTAAAGAGGTGAGAATGTCCCTAATGACTATTTTTCTTCTGAGGATAAAAAAAACAAAAATAAAGTGGTCACAATGTGGTCAGATCTAGTAAATCCCCAAACATATATATACACAACATCAGTGGTTTATTGTTGTCTACTTAGAGCTTGTGTTTATGTTAATATGTAAGCCAGATTGACAACTTTGACTTAAACAACCCAGGAACACTACAAAGTCTGTTGTAGTAGTAGTTATATGTCTGACATCCAATGAGGCTTACATGTATATCATCTTGTCTTTACTTCTGTAATCCTCTGTTCTCCATCCCACCTGCTGCGGCAGAGCTGTAGATCGTGCACCATGCACGTCACGGCACCATATTTCCACCATCCTACGTCTGTGCACTCGCTGTCTGTCAGGTTTTGAATTGATTTCTGGGATTTTACGGATTCCTTTTTAAGACTCGACAAGGCTGAGCCATTTCTCAAATGTTTTAATTCCTTTAAACGACAGACCGTGTTGTGAGATTCTCCGTCAGGGCCCTTCTGGACATTTCAAATTCCTGGCACGAGTCCATATACAGTATAGGTGATTGGGCTTCAGCCATCAAGGCCAAACGATTCAAATGGAGTGTCCTGCCAGAGGAGCTGGAAGAAGATCTTCAGATTCAGCCTTCACAGTTATGCTTTAAAAAATTCATTTCAATCCTTTTAATTTCCTTTTTGTCTCTGTTAGATGTAGCTATTCTGCATTTAAAATTTTATACTCATTACTTTTATATGAGAATTTGGTCTGTCATAAACCATTTTGTTAGCCAGACAACGGCAGACTAATTCACAAATGCAAATTAATCTGGAATCTCATTTCATTTTTGATTTTCAAGTTGCATGCAACTGGATAGGCCTTGAACCAGTAAGAGCAATGAAATGTGTGAAGTAACACTGACACCGAAGATACAATCTCTAAAGTGGCCTTGATCTCCTCGACTCCAATCTACAAAGCTTGTTTCGAATAGTTGTGGATGAATAAAAAACGACTGTGTTGTGTTAGAGACATTCAGTAAACTTGTTTTAGATCATCTTTAGATCATGATTCAGCAGCGACAGAGAGGTATGTGTGCTGCAAGATCTCTCAAGAGTGTGTGAGACTCAGACAGGTTGAACAAAGTTAATTTTCTTCTGATTTGTTCGGAAGACATCATTTTCATGTCAGAACATTCGGAAGATATGTATCTTGTGAAAAATGAGTCCAGGAGTCGCTCAGAATCTGTTCTCACATTCGATTATCCCATAAGTCAATAGACTCAAGACCTCCTAAAGGAAATGACTCAGTAAGACGTCTCTTTTATTTATTAACGTCTTTTTTATTAACGTCTTTGGGAAGTGAGTTGGGGTGGTGCTTGGTCCATTTTCAAGTAGGGAAATATATGTTGGTCAGTCACAAACCTTGGTTTTGGTGATAAATAGGCAATGCAGTAACAGCCTAGTTTGACAGTTTAATCTGAGTTTCATGGGCCTGGTGCATTGTGTTCGACGACCCTGCAGACTGGACACAACAAGGGAATCAGAGTAGCAAAACATGTAATGTGTGACTTCTGATCTGGACCAGTGATGCTCCTCTGTCAGTCTCTATATAACACCAAGCAGCAACCTCTGTGGCTGTGAAGTGATATCATTGTGGAAGTGCCAAAACTGCAGGTCCTCGACGGCCACTTGAGGCTGGCTCCAGAATGAGTCAGTCTCCATAACCCCCATGTTAACATGTCTAACTTCACAGCAGGGTTCAGCTTTTGTTATGCATAATCAGAGTTATACTTTGATTGAGATGTGGGTACCATCATGGAGGACTTGTTTGGCTCACCTCAGTTCTACCACAATCCACATCTTTACCCGTCTTGGATTGTCTGGGAGGCGGTGGAAGGCAGAGGCTTCCATCTTTTATACCGTCCATGTATAAAATGCAGCCCATATTAAATAAATGGGTGTGATTGACTCAATCGGATCAGATCTCGTCTGCCAGAACTAATGAAACATGAGCTCAGTGTGTTTGTCTTGCTACGGTTCTGTGTGATTTTCTGTGAATCTTTCTAATTCCATCCGTGACTATTAATATTTGGGTGATGCTTAGTATGAGTAATATTAAGAATATTAATAATGTGTAGCTTCAGCATGTGGACTCAGCATGAAGCTCCTGCAGACCTGTGGTCAGTGTGGACTGTGAGCCAGTGTTTCTATCATTCTGTTGCTAACCCTGCATATGACCTATTGGTATACAGTTTACTGAACCAATAGTCTGGCATTTATCAAGTATGTAAGAGCAGGAGTGCTAATCGATAATTCATTTTGGCTTTGCCATCATAACGACATAAACAATCGAGACGATCTGGTAGTCATTGCTGCTTAGATTAACGCTCTTGCATTAGAGGTGCCAGAGCAAAGCAGCAGCCTGTTATTTGAACAGCTGAACAGTCGGGCAGTCGGCTGCGAGCTCATCAAAGCGTGGAAAAGGGCAGAGAATATTGCTGCCGCTGCCATCTCTGTAGACGCAGGTAACCACATGTTTAGCATAAGGCACCGCTGTTGCATCTGAGCTCTCGACAGCCGTTTCTGCAGCAGCCGTCTCTTTTACCGAGTATGTAAAACCACAACCATGCGGTCCCGTGTGTTTTCACAAATACACGCCTGAGGCTGCGAATAACAATTATGTTTAGCACTGATTAGTCTGTCGTTTAATCGATTAATCCTTTTAGCTAATAAAATGTCCAAGGCGTGGTAATAAATCCCCATCAGAATTCATCAGACTGATGGCCTCTAATTACTTATTTTGTCCAACCAAAACAACAAAATATCAAGTTTACACTGATATAAAACAGAGGAAATTCACATTTAAGAAGGTGGAGCCAGATGATATTTTAACATCTTTTTTTGTGGCTTATAGAATAACAGTTCATCTGCACCACTCCTAGATGCACAGTGCACTCGTATGACTTTGCCGGTGCTGTTTGAAACCGGGCCAGAGCTGCAACACCGGAGCTACAAGACTCACATCTGTTTTTAAATGTATAGGCCGTTCGATGTGTTTATGTTTAATCTGCTCCTCGGCGGTCTGATTTGTCTGTGCCACATGCGCGAGGTCCTGTTAGACTTCGTGTCAGTCTTGTCTTGTGTAAGTCACTTCCAATTTGTCAGCAACAATCAGCCAGGTCACATTCCTTCTGCTCCTTTGCACTCTGTGAAACTAAAGCAATTCTGAATTTGATGCAAGCCTGGAAAAATAATTGCCACAGTGCGCTCTGCGGGTCATTTTACATTATGCATTGTTTGTTTCTTTGGTTTGCATATAAAGTCGACCAGCGGAGGAATAGCTCAGTGTCAAATCTTTAAAGTTATATGTAGAATAAACTAAAATACTATAATATTAGCAACAAAACAAAGCAATAGTACAGTATTTCTCAGATGAAGTGTTGTGTAATCTTTCTCACTCTTCCTTTTTTTGCTTTATCACTTGGAAATTCTTAAATAAACAAATGTTTTATTGTTTTTCTTATTGTTTCTTCTTTTTTAGATGATACTCAGCTTCTCAGATTTATTTATTTTTTTGCCTGTAGTTTTTGTAGTCACAACCATACAGACTACTACAGATTAAGTAAAGCAGATGTCTTCTTCCACCCAAAGGGCAACATTGGCTGACATCAGCATGTCTTTCTCAAGGAGAGCTCGTTTCTGGAGCTGCAATGCATATTTTAGATTTTCAGCCCACGTGAGTCTAACAGGCATGTTGAGCGTGTATCACTTTCAGGCAGAAACCACATGCCTCTGCTGCTGCTTCTGCCAGTTTGCTCAAAAAAAAAAAGAAAATCTACTTTTGGCTCGTTCGTTGGAGCACCAGTTGTCTTGCAGTAGGTGGAACTAAGATTGGCCGCTGTCAAGGCAACATATAATAGTTTTTTTTTTTTTTTTTAGTTCCATAGTGGAGATTGTCATACCGCTGTTTATCTTACCACTAGAGACGACATACAGGATGTGTCATTATCGAGGTCTTTGACTTGTTTTTAGGCCCATCACTCAGCTGCATCTGTGATTACACAACAAACTCGAGCCGCTATTCAGCTGTGACGGAACAAAGCAAATAAATGTAGTATAAAAAAACGGTACACCCGAAATCTGTGCTCTGACATAAGCCTTTAAAGTTGGAAGGCTGTTACTCTTTAATGTTTTTCGCTTGCATAGTTTTTCATCTGTTTGCTTCTGTCGGATATTGTAATAAATTATCCATTAACTAGCATATTAATCAAACCAAATAAAAAGCATCTGGTACCTTGCACACACACACACACACACACACACACACACACACACACACACACAAACAGAGCGAGCATTGAGGCCACCATGAATGTTTTCCACTTCTTCATGGAATCAGAAGACACTTGGCTGCCTCTCTTATCCAGTCTGTGCAGACAAATGTCTGTAGCTACTTTGGGCATGAAAGCTGCCAAAACTATGAGAGATGCCAAACTATACTGAGAGGCAGATATCAACGCCTGAAAACACAATTTTAGGTCTTGGCCTACATCTGCTTCACATGGACTCTTACTGATAGAATGGTGAAACTTCAGTTACTGAATATAAAACTCGATGTTTCGTCAATAATCCAGTAATATCCAATGCAAATTAAGTTGCTCCTTATCGTATTAAAACACACAGTATGTCTCTAATTTCACAAAAGAAATATTCCACTTTGGCTGCAGCCAAGTTGTCCAACTTCTTATTACATTTCCTTTTATATCTTTTTTTTTATTGGATTATATATTAATCCCAGTGAAAGGTCAGTATATTGCATTTTCTAACATAAAATGGAATGCACACGCCATGGTCAAATAAAAGACTTTATAGCATACTTACTTACTTAAAAGATTACTGGGTGGGCCCTCCTGCCCCCTGATTTTTCTTTCAAACATTATTTCTTGAACATTTCTACTCAAGCCTCTGAGTTTGATTTATAACCAAGATGATCCAGTTACGCTATTTGTGCCCTAAATAACCCAACCACCAGCACAGTCCAGAACATACCTATCTATCTACCTCAAACCTTCCCATCTGTGGATGCTACTGGTTGGCAAACCCGCCTTCTCCCTCTCTCTGTCCACCTTGCGTACGTGCAAAAGGTGTTATTAAATGCTTTATTATAGACAACAGCAGTCAAGAGGGATACCATCTGTTTCACAGCTTGCTGGTGGTCCGTTTAACCTGGCTGTCTTAGAACCAGACTCCCTGAACAGAGCTTTTTTCTTAAAGGGGACATACTTGTAACCTAATGCGCCTGAAAATGAGAGCATCTGGTTTGGGTATTGTGAGGGATGTATCTATTCTAGCAAGCCGCATATTGGGGTTACACAAGGCCGAGCATATGTCTGGAGGTCACTGTAGAGATAGTGTTAAATCTTAGATTCTTATGTGGATACTGACTTCTTTCTTTGAGATACAGAGCTGCTGTATGCGTTTGTTTAGGACAGCAGGAACCATTTGGATCATTACTATGGTAACAGAGGATAGGGCTGGCTCTCTTTCCTCGACACAACAGATAGGTACTTAACGTAGAAGTCTCTGCAGAGTCGGATAACACTGTCGGACCCCTAAGGGTAAACATATTCCCTTGTTCGTAGACGCAATTCGCAAATATCTTATAATGCAGATGCCGAATTAGACCATTCAAGGTAGTGATGTCACTGTCCTGAGGGCATATGGACGAGCCAGAGAGGACGGCGTCTTCAGAATTGAGGCTGCAGCGCGCCATGACAAGCATATTGATAAATCCTCCATTCTCCTTGGCCGAGCTTCAATAAACCTTTCAGCATAAGACGTCTTGGACTCCTGTGCACATTCTCTCCACTGACTGACTGACCTGACCGCTGATGAATAGAATTCTCCACTCCAACAGGTATCATGTCTGTTTTAAACACAGCAGAATACAGTGACAGCCCCTGGCTAGTCTGGCAGTGTGTGTGTGTGTGTGTGCGGCATCCGTTTTTACCTGTGTTGTCTTGAAGGTGCCAGAGGAACCTGATTGCGGTGTCCAGCTAGATCTGGAGCACCTTGGCCCAGTGCTCTATAGGATATAAAAGTCCTACCTCCTCCCAGCACAGCTCTCTTTCTTTCCCCTGCCACTACCTGCAATCTTTTGTATTTTTTTGCTTTCCTCAGCTCTTTGTTTCATTTTTTTTTTTTTACCTTTCAACACATCACACTAGACTACACACACACACACGCACACACACATCCACATTTACACTACCTGTGTCACCGACTAACACACTTTATTTTCTGCACTAAAAGAAATGTAAAAAAAAAAAAAAAAAAACGGTTGCATTTGCATGCCCTATTTTTGTCATGGCCCATGGGCTGCGTTATGACAATACATTTTAACTTAAGAGCAGCAGCAAATATGATATTTATACATATTTTGGCTGGTGTAGCCCACCCTTGGCTCCAGATTCATGACTTCTCCCTTTCTTCTGCATGGAACCTTGGAAACAGATTATTTTTTTTTTGCTGCTTTAAGGAGCTTTAACACTGACGTGGTACCACATGTGCAGACACACACGGAGTACCAGATAAAACACCTTGCTGTGATTTACATTTTGAAAGATCAATTCTGCCCTGAAGGAGCATAAGATGCTGGGCGATATTTAAAAATTCGATACGCCTTCAAACTGGATTTTTATAATTCATATTCTTTACCTGACGTATGTTGCAATCAGCCCACAATAGCGCAGAAGTTGTTAATAATTTATCTGCAATAAGATTGTACATGTTCTCAATCAACCTCTTGTTCTGCTGCAATAATGCAAATATCTACAAAGTCTTAGTATCACGTGTTTTATTCCATTTGTCTCATTTATTTTTAAGCCAGTGTCTATGTTTTGTTTTGTTTTTTTTTGCCACAGGCCCAGCTCAGCCCTGCTCAGTTCAGCTCGACAGACTGGCTGCACAGCAGACATTTTGACTTGACAAACACCGGCGGACTTAACACCAGTAACGAGTGTCCCAGTAACAGTGACAGTGAACCAGCTCTCACAATAGCTGGACCTCCCTTAAGTGGAATGCAGCCATCATTAATACAGCCATGAGTTTTCTGCTATGTCAAAATGTCTGCTGTGCAACCAGTCTATTAGGATGCATTTTTTCTTTTTGGGCAGCAGATATATTACAGCTAAAAATAATATATTATACATATATTAGAATATAGGTACTAAACTCCCGGAACATGCTTCACTTTTTCAGGAAGACAGATTTAACAATTATGTCCTGTGGATGTGCTGTGTGTGGGTGGAAGTACCAGATGAGCTGAGCCCAAATCCACTGAGATTTTTTTTTTTTATATATATATATATAAATCGGTGCAGCGCAAGTTTTTCCTAACACCATTTTTATTTTAGTCGTTGGTCACAAGGGGTTGCTTTTTGGGAGCGAGAAAAACACCTTCCAAGCACTTTCCAAGAAAACACCTCCAGAGCAATTGATTAGGAAGTTTAGATTTAGTTTGATCATTTTTTAATGCGCACACATTCCGGGGCTGTTGCAGCAAAGATTTAAAAATAAAAAATGATAATCTGTCGCTTTTTTTCTTAGTGCAGTATTGCATCGACCTAAGAGACATTTTACATGGTATTCTTGTGGAAATGTGTGGAAAGTGTCAAGTTCGGGTGACGCGCTTATATAAACCACCATGTAGTATCTTGGTGTTTAATGAGCCTTGATCATATCCTCATAGTTCAGATCTTGTAGTTTAATTCGTCCTCCGTCGCTCTAACGCAGCTGTGTCCTGTGTTGTTTTGCCTTATATGCTATTCTTTGTGTTTTCCTTTTATCTGCAAACTCTGTGTTGCTGACACTTGTGTGCATTTACGTACCACAGAAAATTTCCAACATCAACTAATGAACATCAGTTTTTAATGATTGCGTTTGCAGTCCTGCAGCTGATTCTTGAGTTTTTTAAGATGACCAGTTCGTCACACCGGCACATTAGTGCGCCACACACATCCTCACAGCCACGGAGGGAGCAGCCTGGGTTTATTTTTTGCTTCCTGCCCTCCTTGTCAGATTATGCTCACAATTACTGGGACTTGCATTCTCTGGATACAGAGCTGGATCGGATGACGTACAATAACTGACGCGAGTGTACTAAGAAGAATGCAGGAATGTGAAAAGAATGTCCACATACAGTTCAAACTAAACCTACGCCTCGTGTACATGTTCATCTGATTCACCGCTTGTAAAGAGATACTTCCCACGTAGATCGTGTGTACTGCCTGGAAGTCACTGTCAAGTTTCTGAATGGGTTTTCAGCATTGTTGTATTGAGAGTGTTACCTGCTGAATAAATTGACCAGTTAGCAAATGAATTAACGGCCCCGTTGTTGGAATAAACATCCCAAATAATTGAGAATGAACATCCACGACTGAATGAAGCCTGCGCCAATTGCCTCACATCAAGCACTTTGTAAATGGAATAGGAACAATCCCAAAGGCAACTGTGATTGTGAGCCATTTTGTGCTATTTGGGTAGGATGTTACAATAAAAAAAGCAGTCTCTTCACTGAATTGTTATAATTTTGTGCACAAGTATTGATTGTTTCCAGCGGAAATTCAGTTTGATTAAGTATTAAATACAATTTGTATTTTTCTTACTTTGACAAGGTTCTGCAAGGTTCTTTGTTCATCGTCAGCGGCGAGAGAGCAGGAGTAGCCTATTGTGCTCTTGGTTATGAAAATCTCGGATTTGCCTGCATGAATCAAAAGATTCTGTCAGAAAGATGGAGTGATTCAAACTGGATAAAAGAGTCCAACTTCCCATGTATAATACAGAAAGATCACTTCCCTTCCCTCTCCGAGAGATCCACTTCCCTCCTCTGACCTCCATAAAATAAGCGAGAGTGCATTTTCTTTACAGCGTTTCTTCTCGGTTCAGCATTCTGGATGCTGCTTAGTAATCCTTTTTGTTTGAATATTGCTATACAAGTGTTCATGTGCGAACGGAACAAAGACAGCAAAATGGTGACAACGTCTCCCGTGAATAATGCATTCGGTGAAATCTAATGGAAAAAAAAGAATTGCAATTTTTATTTGTATTCATGTACAGTATGAACTACAATCTCAGGTATCAATAATTGAACATCATCCTCAGAGAAATTAGTTGGACTCCTGACAAGCACAGTCTCTTGTTTTTTTTTTCCTTTTTTTTCTTGTTTTTGTTTTGCTTTTTCGTCTTTTTTTTAACAATTGAAGCACATGTAAAATTATGATCTGAATATTTTTTTTTTTTGCATTATGTTTTTGAAAATATTTTTTTTTTGTAGAAATTTAACCATTTGATGATTATTCTCTCCAAAAATGAGAGAGAATATTCCCACATACAGTAACCCTCCCCGTACATAGACAGTTGGCAGAATAACACACAAGAATTTGATCACCTTGGCTTAGGTCTTTGCACAAAAATCAAGCTCACTCTGCTGGTATTTCAAGTCCAACATTCTGCAGCTCAGTCTTAATTTCATTCTGGCATTCAAATATCTCTCTCCACATAAAGCCATCCTGCTCATGTAAATACCAACACGGAGATATTTCATTCATTCGGAACAACTCGCAATCCTCATCTCCAAATATATATAAAAAAAAAATCTCAACCTTTTTTTTTTTCTTTTTTTTTCACTGTAGCCAGCATCAACATTGAATCATTAAGCCACCAAAAGCATTGAAAAGGAATTCAGCATTGTAAAAGAAAACAGTGGAAAAGGGAAAGAATGGTTCACTCATTAACGCTACCAACGCTCGTTTGTAACACTCGGTGGAACGCCATCGAAACCATTAAAAAAAAAAAATACATTCCATTATGCCAGGATTGTTTATAATCATTCGCATTTATGAAATGGCCGGTGGGAACTTAAAATATGCTTGTTGCACAGAGACCAAAGCGAAAGGCATATCTACCTCTTCTTACTTTCTGCACAAGGTCACTGTTTCCATGGCGACAGTCTGATGGCTAGTTTTGCCTCCTTATGCCTTATCTTTTTTTTTCACTCCTCTCCCTTCATATCTGCAATATCTCTGTTTGAAGACCCCTCATGACCATCGTGCCCCCCTCCCCTCCGCCTCCGCCTCCCTCTCTCTCCCCACCCACTGTTCTCTTCACTTTTCATCCCCGCCCTCCCCCTTCCTTAAGCCTTCCTCTTTGAAAGACTAAATGAAAAAGCAAAGCGTAAACAGACTACAGGATAGACAATGTCTGATGGTCTATAAATGATGCAACATCAAAGTGTGTGTGCGTGTGTTTTTCCTCTGACAAAAATGAGACTGAGCAGGGGTCGCTTCAATATCAAAGGCCTCTATTCCCGGTTAGATGTTGGGCACATGGAGAGTGAAAAAGTCTCATGCTGTTTTGTTATCAGCTTTCCTCTGTTAGTCTGCAAATGAACTGCTGATACAGATTAATGAGCTATAACCCATCTCCCCTTATTTTGTTGCAGGTTCCTAGCTGCCTCGCTGACTATGTTAGCCCCGTCTGTGTGTTGTCTGACAGGGTCACACTACATTACAAAGCAGCCTCATTTGCCTCTTTATCTGTATAACAGATGGACTATCAGCACCCAAGCTCGTGTGACCCTGGGGTGATGGCAAGGTAACGCGACACTGAGTGGACGTAGATCATTACTGGGTTAACAGGGAGGCTACACACCGCAGCCTTATGCTCCCCTTCATTTGCCCATGCAATATTCTGTGTCGTGTGGCACATGCCGGCGGATAAAGCGAAACAAATGAGACATGGCGAGGGGTGAGGAACGTGCCTGAGCTAAGTGACAGAGAGACAATCAAAGGAGCGGGAGGACAGCGGGGAGAGGCCAAGAGAGGGATGGCGGAGAATTCAGCGAGAGAGGAGAGGGTAGAATAAGGGCAGAAAAAGGTAGAAGGAAGGAAAAGTCGTAAGAAAAGGTTGGAGGAGGGGTGGGAGCATGAACTTAATCTTAATTAAAGTGAAGGATGTATGGCTGTTGTTTAGGAGCCACAGGGGAAATGCACATTTACTCATTTGGCTGTTTTGCTCCTTAGGCATGCTGGCTTCACTGTGATATCATCCAGAGCTGTGTCATTAAAAGATCTCATTTTGCGTTGAGTGACAGCTAAACTATGATGGCAATGAAAATAAACCCATTTTATGTTTTGCCTCTTATAAACCTCCGCCAAATTGGACATGGTATGCTGAACAACGAGCAAATAAATGCTTATAAATGCAGGGCCGTTCAACAGGAGGCGTTCTTATCAGGTAAAATCAAATGATTCAAATAACGGCATTGGATTAATTCTCAGTTCACATGAGCTGCATTTGATACATATATTCGCTTTTAGTAAACCATTCTTTCCCTTGTGCAGTATTACACAGAGAGAGAGAGAGAGAAATAAAATGAGCTAAAAAGCTATCACAAATTGTTTTTCTTCATTTAGCCACTAGACATACTTTTAATAAATAATCTTTGTTTTTGTAAAGACACTTGTTAAAGTATCATATGTCGTCCCTTTACCGAATGCTGATTTATCGACATCAACTCTTTCAAGTCAATGTCATTTTGATATCTTTTATCGTCATGTTTTGGTCCATTGTACTCCAAGTATGAAACTGCTGATACTGGATAAGTCAAATTCAAGATCAGATTTGGGTCTCTTGTACATTGTCTTTTGAGCAGGCTTGAATCAGTAAAGGTTCCTGTGTGGCTGAGCTGTGTATGGTACTGAGCATAGGAGGGTGATGGTAAGTGCTCTTGTAGGTGTTGTAGTGGTTGTAGTGCTCCAGAGGGGGCAGCGATAGGTGTCTCTCCATGGCAGCGACACCCGCAAGCTCTTCCTCAACAGTAATGACCTCCATGGAGGAGGCAGGGCCATCAGGATCCTGCTGGTTATGCTGCTTCCTCATCTTGTAGAAAATAACCAGCAGAACAGCAGCCATGAGCGTGATGGCCACGAAGCAGCCAATGATAATCTTGGTGGTTTTCATCACCTCATCCAGGCCATTGAGGGCTCCCTCACCATCCACGTCAAGAACTGGAATGGTGTAAGTCCGCTCTGTTGTCCTGGTTGAAACAGGAGTACCTTTTGTTGTTGAGGATGACACCCAGCCAAATGGTGGAAGTGGTGTTTGGCTATCTTCCCCCGGTGTCTCAATGGTCTCCACGGTGACTGTGGTAAAATAGGTGACCCCGCTGTTTTCCACCGAAGTGACATTCAGCACAGCAGACGCAGAAATGTTGCCTGCTGTGTTGCTAACCATGCAGGTGTAAGTCCCAGTGTCCTGCATTGTGACACTAGTAAAGTTCAGTGTCCCGTCATTGAGTACAGACAAACGCACCTTATAAGCTCCATGTGTCACCAGCGAGCCATTTGGTGTAAGCCAACTGATGGATGTCAACGAGCTTGTACGACATTTAAGCTCTGCACCCATGCCTTCTGTCACATTTAAGTCACTGGGTGGCTCCACGATGACAGGAACATCACACTGGAAGTAGCTGTGGTCCAATTCTCCGATGTAACGACCTTTAAAGGCCGTAGGAGTATGGCAACGGGCGCAGCAGCTGGTATTGGCAGGTACTGCCTCCTTCAACCACCAGCTGAGCCACAAGATATCACAGTTGCAGTTCCAAGGGTTGTGATGAAGGTGGACCCGCTCCAGACGATGCAACGGTGTGAACAGGTCATGTGGTAGAAAGGTAAGGTTGTTGTGAGCCAGGTTGAGCTCTACCATCGACTGAAGGTCATCAAAGGAATTCCTCTCGATTGTTTGGATCTGGGCATGCATCATCCACAGCTTCTGGAGGTTCACTAATCCTGTAAAGGAGCTGGGCTTGATAACAGAGATCTGGTTTCCTGACATTTCTAGCTCTTCAAGCCTGACCAATGGTAATATGTTGGGGATCTCCTTGAGATTGCACATTCCCAGGTTTAGGTAGCGCAGGTTGCTCAAGTCCTTGAAGGCTCCTTCAGAAATGTAGGAGAGCCGTTTGAGCTCACCAAGATCCAGCCTTCGTAGCGAGGGCACCCGGTTGAAGGCATAAGATGGTATACTTTCGATGGGGTTGTTCCGTAGCCACAATTCCTTAAGCTTGGACAAGTACTCAAATGCTCCATTTGGGATTGTCGTGAGCCGATTATCAAAGAGCTCCAAGGTATTTAGACTGGCCAACCCATTGAAGGCGCCAATTTCAATGCTGCGGATGTGGTTCTTGCTCAGCTGCAGGATCTCCAGATGGCGCAGATGTTTGAAACTGTCCACCTTAATCACCTGGATGAGGTTGTCCTGGAGGTTCAGGTAGCGAGTGTTGGTAGAAATGCCATCTGGGACATCCCGTAGACTGCGGCGGGTGCATATTACTTTGCTGAATTGGTTACTGCATGAGCAAACAGAAGGACAGGTCTGAGCGCGAACAAGCCCAGCCACCACCAGGATCTGAAGGGCCAAAAGCAGCACAAAGAGGGGGTTGGACAGCGCCCCCTTCAGCCTACGACCTCTCATTGTCTGGCGCTGGAGGGAGGAGATCATTGTGTTCAGCATTCATAGTTCATCTGATGTTTGTGTTCTCTGCAACAACAAGAAAAAGAAAGAACAATATTTAGTAACCACATAAAGTAGTGAGAATAACATTGTTTATGTTGTTTTAGTAGTCATAAGATTCAGTGGCTCAATAGAGGAACTTTTCCAACATTCAACAGGAAGTTAATAAATATTTGCTTGTTTCAGCTTCTCAAATATAAACAAGTGCTGCTTTTGTATTTATTATATGATCCTAAACTGAATGTCTTTGCGATTGGATTGTTGGTTTGATAAAGCAAACAGTGAAACAAATATGTAATATGCCGCTCTGGGAAACTACAGTATAGTGACTATTTTAACATATTATAGTTGAATGAATGATTCATCAAAAAATGATCACCAGATTAAATGATAATGAAAATAATCATGACTTGCAGCCCGATGTGCTTACAATGATGGAAAGAGCAAAATTAATTAACCGCTTCAATTAATTGACAATACTGCCCATCTGTGGAATATATTAAGCTTTTTGTTAGCTCCCCTAACCCTGGATTGTCCCAGATTTCTTCACAGAAGCTGATTCATCTACACTGGAGACTGAAAATGAAAAATGAGCAGGGCCATTCGAGCAGGACCTGTGAATTTCTTGTAAGACCCCTTACTCAATGGAATCCTAAGCTTTGAATTATTTAATACACAAAAACTTGGCTGTGAAAGTCTTAAAAGAAATGGCGCAATCTATTCATTTCAATAGGACCCATTCCTGAAAGTGAAAAGTGGTTCAGCAATGCCACAAACAAGTAACGTCTGCCAATGAGACGTTTGTATAGAAGATCTGAAATATGTTGAAAAAACAATACAAGACACTGTACAACCTTTGCAATGCAAACACTGGCAGAGAGAAAAAACAACAACATCTATTCTTGCCTTAAACTGTGCTTATATCAGGATGTAAATCCCAACAGTATGTTAACAAATAAGTGATAAATGTTTCCTATTGATTATTTTTTTCATTATCTCAAATTTATACTAAGATATTCTAGTTTATTGACTTTGAAATATTCGATTTGTAATTCATTTCCTGTGGTTTTAAAATGGCATTGCTTTATGGATTCATGATTAACGCCTACTCAGAGCAATATTCCAGTGCTATTTACTTTTCATTATTGTTTATCGTCACACGAAAATATAACAAATAACAAGATTTATGAATGTGAAGAGGTCTGGTATTGTCTTTGCATAACCACAGCAGAATTTAACATCTCCCAAATCAGGTGACTGTTAAAAAACTTGTAACTCTCATTTCAGATTAGATTAAATTAGATTGGATTATCATATTCAACCAGGCTGTCTAGGAATATTGAGTGTGCTCAGAATAAAAATAGACTAAGGCATTCATACACATACAGTACAGGCTGTAGCTCCCACCTCCGCACAGCAGTGTTGATGTGTTCCTATCACCACCTATTATCTTCTGCCCACTAAGATGGTGACCTACAAATAAATCAATACATATTGTACGGCAAACATATCGCATATGCTGTGAAATTATACAGTGTGACAGCTCTGCGTCAGGCTTTAGCTATTAAGTGATGCAGACACAATTCTTCAGTGCAAATGAATGCCTTTGCCAAGAGCAAAGGACTATTGCCTAGTGCAAAAAACGCATTAGCCTCGTCTGCTGGCTCCTCGTCTCTTAATTCAAGTTAGCCGTTAATCGTCCCTTTCCGTCAACCCAAGAGCAGGAATAAATGAGTATATTATGACAGGTGTTTTCTAAACTGTAAAAATTGTTAACTGAGGTGGAAATGTTCTCCAGTGAGGATGAGTGGCTGACTTAATCAGTAGAAATGAGTCTACATGTGGCTTAGTTTTGCACCAGCCGGGCTGCAACACCAGCCGTGGTGGAGAGAGGCTGCCTCTGGTGGGGAATCAGATCGAATGAGGCATCCCACTGGCAGGAGCTCATTTTGTCTGGCTGGAATTACAACAACCCTGCGCTGCCATCGAAGAGAAGAAAATGCCAGACATGACAAACTGACTGATAGCTGATAGAGCTTATCGGCTGTCAATAAAACATCTCCGTTTGCATTTCCACTGGAATGCCTAATTTAATGTGTAGAATTCAGCAGTGAGCGTGTTGTTGTATAACTCTGGCCACATCCACCCTTGGTGAAACATTTTCATCCAAATACATTTTATCAGCACAGAATGCTTCATTACATAAAGGGATGACACATATTTTAACATTTGCTTCAAACATCTATGCAACACTGTGGATTAATTCCATCTAGGCAAGCTCAACGTGTATTCAGAGTTACAGAAAGCACTAGCTGCTTACATCTAAAATCCTTCCAGCAACATAAAAACACACCCACCCTTACTTTTCTGCTTCTGCACCAGCAGCCACTGGCATTATGTTTGACACCACTGTGATTTGCCAAATTCATTTGTTATAATGAGTTTGTTGGAAAAGTGCTATGGTAACATATGTCTCAATCAGACTGCGCATAGCAAGGAGTCTGTAATACAAAGCGAGAGTATTTCGGAGCACTTAAATTACAATGTCAGATGATTAGAGTCTTGTCAGCGTCGTGCACGGCGAGCGGCGGCATTCTACTTCGCCTAGCGAAATGTGTTAGCTTGGACATTCACACACGACAGGGAAGCAAGCTTGGCAGCCTAAGACGCAAAAAGACCTAAATAACTGGATGTCTACCAGTTGAAGCAATTAAGTAACACTTCCAAGAAAAGATTCTCTGTTTCATAGTCTTGCGGTATGAATATGAGGATAAACACTTGCTTTACACGAGTCAAATTGAGGAAGATGGCACACCAGTGAGAAATGTAACAGGAAATGTTGCATTATTGAACAACTTGCTTCACAGTCACATTTTGATTTTTTTGTTCCTCGCTTGTTTGCATATTTAGCATTTCCCCTTAGAGCACTATGGGGGAATTTATGGGTTACAGTAGGTGCAATAGTATTATGCCAAGCAAGTCACAACAAAAAATAAATTTGCACTTCTACCACAAGACAAAAAATGCACGCTAATCATATGTGTGACACGAGATTCGAATAGTGAATTATTGCAGCTAATACCTGATGTCAGGTATTACAAATGAGTTCCTAATATGCCCTGTCAGCAGGAGTTTTTCATGTATTATAATGACTAAAATGAAACTGCCAAAAAATATCCGTGTCATAATTTATTGTGATATTTGGTGGGAGAAAAAAGCATCAGAACAAAAGTCACAAGTTTATTGGACAATTACTGATCGCAGCCCTTTGCAGTTGTATCCAGTTAGTGTGAAAAGTGACAGAGCGGGTGAAATATGAAGTGATATGAAATCTGGCAAGTCTCTCATCATAGTGGAGGAAGAAGCCCGTGGCCACTAAGAGGGCTGTCTGATGAACTGAATGTCATCTCGCTAATTCATTCAACACATTACTGATTAATAACATTTGCATACGTTTGTTGCCTGTCTTGTTTTTAACCTCGTTTGCGCTGATTTTGAAACCTCTGGGTCTCGCAAGACCTGTGTACAGACACTGTGCCTCGGAGATACAGACGGATAACAAGTATGCTGTGTCAGTGTTTGAAATGATGGAATATATTAGAATATACTATACGTACAGGTTACACGATAAGTAAGCACATATGCTACCTAACTAAAACAACACAGTACGTATTATTGTGAGCAAATCCAGGAAAAGACATAAAAAAAACTCAATACTATCCTCCAACAGCTGAGAAATGCAGTTAACTCAAACAGGAGTAGATAGCGCATCTGTGGGTGAAATGTTCCTCGGATTGACTTCCATGTTCTTAGAATTGATTCCCATGTTCTACCCATGTAACTACACATGTTCATTGTAATGGAGGGACATGTCAGCTCATTAATAGTGGAGCTGTATGGCACAAAAGGAGTAAGCTCGTACTTACTGCAGCGTGCTTTTTGGATACACAGAAAATACTCGTTAGAAGGATCAATTTATTTGTTTGGCCTTTTCAGGCAATTTGTTAACTAAAAACACACAGAGAGAATACAGAATAGTACCAGCAGTATCTATTTAAATGGGCGGGGGATCAAAGTAGAGCTTAAGCAATTAGTCAACAGAAAATGAATCAGCACCTATTTTGCAGAACATCTATCACTCATTATCTTTGGTTATGGATTATTTGTCAAATAAAAGACCCAATTTGAATACGTCACCCTGGGTTCTCTAATGGGCATTTCTAATAACGAGTTATAGACAAAGTGATTCATTGATTTATTTAGAAAACAACTGGCACATCAGTTGGTTATAGAATATGAAGATACGTCAACAATAGCCATAAAATAAGTAAACAAACTGTCTTACATTTAGAAAATAGCTAACCGTGCTCGAGTACAATAGATGGACTTTTATGCGTTTTATATATTTTTTCAGTTCCATCAGGTCAATAAAACACAACAGCAGTGTTGCTATAAGCTTAAAATAAAATGCATGCTGAGTGTTCCGAATCCCATGCACAGCTTTATGTCTGAAGTGTTGCTGTGCTGCTCAGTCATTAGCACATTAGTAGCCCACATGTATGTAAACATCTGAACAATAATTACTTGATTTGTTAAGTGGGTAATTCAATTTCATGACTGTGACCATCTGTCTGCTATGCTTCATGTTGTTAAAGAGAAGACCAGACTTTCAAATCCACCACTTTGAAGGAAAAATAGAGCTCTTGGTTGAAAGCATGCGTGCATGTTTCATGTTTGTCTCAGAGGGGGGGGAAGCGCTTTAAAAATCTCCGCACTGGGGCCATGATACCTAGAGGGAACCAATGCTGCTGTCTCATCCTGTCATGCAGACTGAGAGTGCTTCAGTCCTCCACCTCTGCTCCACCTGAAAGAAAAAGCAATTCCCCTCCCCCTCCTTGGCCCCGGTACACAATGAGTGCTGGTGTTAGGGAAATAAATCTCGGAGGCTGTAGGGCGCTGCTGACTTATCAGCCAAAGTCTGTTCTTTTAACGGGAATAGAAATGATCGCCCTTTCGTTGACTGGACGAGTCCGAAAAGCAAAAAAAAAAAAAAAGGTGTATATTTTGTTGAACATTGTCATCCTCGTGGGATGGTGTTATCCAACAAATATTTTTTTTTAGTATTGTCACCAGCTTGCTTGCTGCAGCCAATTTAAAACTGTCTATGCCTGTAACTAGGGTAAGTTCAGAATTTTTAGACTTCAGGCCTCACTGCAGATGACATATGCGTCATAACGCCTGTGTATTGTCATGTTAACCGTGGCTATGGTCTAATCACGTTTGTCATTTCCTCTAGCTTTCATAGTCTTTATCATTGGAGTTGTTTGGGCCAGCCGTTGGAGGAGGAGGAGGAGGAGTGATGCTTTGAAACAAAAGACTTTCAAAAACAAGGTGTGCTGGCAGCGCAGTCTCTTTTCTCTGGTCTCCTCTGTGAGAAGAATTCCAGGACACTGCTGCAGTGCACTGTCTCAAAGGTCTCAAATATTTATTTCTTTTAGCTACGCCCTGTGTCGACTATCACTTCACTCGGTGGGATGCCCGGAGATGAATGAGAAATCATTATTTCAGCTCCGGATGAGACACAAATAATTTCTGTGTCTTCAATCTGATTATTTGGAAGGGAACGGACAGCAGCGCCGATATTTCATTTTCAAGCTAATGAAAGTTTGCAATCTGGCAAAATTGCTGTACGGCGGCCAAAATATTTAATTTTCAGTGGATTCAATGTAACATCATCCTGATTGCATGGGATATACTATCCATGAACCCTTCTATATTGTATTGTTGAAATACGGCTTCAGATATGGAATGGAAAAAAAAAACACACACATAAGCAAGGTCATACTTGTGGGTTATGCTGAAGTGTTTTCTCTCATCAGTGTGGAGATAAAGTGGCTCACAAATGGGCGGCTGCCAAAAGACAGAATGGATCTCAGCTATAGTGTCCAGTAAGCTATGAAGGCTGCAGGGACTTAATAAAGCTAACCAAGAAGTGTTTGTTAAACTTGAACACAAGAGCCGGAGTGTGAGTTATTTTGGACAGTTCAATAGAGCATTGTAATAGAACAATGTAATTGGATTTTCTGAATGCTTCCACATAAAAGCTCCATTGGTCCCTTTAATTTTAAAGCTGTATTAATCGATTTTTTTGGACACTAGAGGCCACAAAAACATGAAAACAAGCTGACTGATAAATCGACTCAACAATACACCAAATACTGTATGCAGGTCATAAAATCCTAAACAATGAGCTACAAGAGGCTACAAAGCTTTATGGGACTGCAGAGTTGGCCGACACCATCAGTGATTTTGGTGCTATGAGCAACTCCTCTCACGCCTGCACGGGGTGATTTGATTCAGTGTGAAAAAATATTGATCAAGCTTTTAGTTGGCATTCTGAAAAAGCCCATTAAATGTATATGGATCAGAACAGAAAACCCATCCATTCATTTCGTTCCCACATCTATGCAGGGGCGAGGCTAGTGTCCATACAGCTCATACTGAAAGTTCTCATTTTTATTTATTGCCATTGTTCTGCCCAATGTGAAAAAAAAAGGGCCTATAACTCATCAAACACGCTTTATTTCTCTGACCAACAGAAGAATGCCGGCCGTTTAATCTAGGTCATGATGAAGTATGAGAAAAGTGGTCGGTGCAGTTTGACCCTCTGACCTGAGCTTAACCTCCACCATCCCCTCAGGGCAGCAGCGCTCCCAGATGGCACGATCGTATTATTGAAAATCATCACAATTTTAGATGACCAGGCTCATTTTCTCCAGTCTGTGGTGGAATGAGATTAAATTAAAAAGAGGGGCAAAAAAAAAAAAAACGAGAGCAATCAAACTGCCATCTGGAATTACGGTCAGACAGAATCACTGCGAGGACAAAAACCTTTTAGACACATTTTAATTTGCTGTCAGGCAATATGCTACGGTATTATGTCTGAGAACAGTACAAAAGACATTATTTTTAATCAATCTCTTGTTTCTGAGGAGAAATGTAATATCATTATCAGCCATCCAACCACTTTGCCTCGTGGACTGATGAGTGCGGTCTTTGCTATTGAATTGTGACAGCCCTGTTTTGTTTGCCTGTGTTTATTAAGTGGCTTTGAAACTGCAGTGAGTCTTGGTCTGACTGGAGAGTGGTTCAGGGAATTTAAGTCGTGTTACGGCAGTGAACAGCATCGAGTTATACAATGTAAAGTTCCTGTATGTTATTACGTGTGCCGGGAAGCCGGAAGGTTGCTATCGTGTGCCAATACTAAAAAGAGCTAGAGTGAGAGGTTATAAAGAGACACCTTTCAAGTGATAATTCAATTCCTATTCACGTATTACCTTACGCTGCCTCCATTATGATAATTGCATGGGCTAAATAATCTGCAGGGACCTCCATGTTCAGATGCACTCTGCCAAGGCTCTGTCTGGTCTCTGCAAAGGGATTAAGACAGGATGCCCTGGGTGGCAGACTGACTGAATGCGAGGGCGCTGTTAGTATTCGTGTCACTTGTCTAGCCCACCAATCTGCTCCCACGACTGCGTTCCTAAAAAGAGATCCGGCCAATTGCAGGTTGAAGGGCGTCGCGGTGGAGTCGAGGCTGACTGGACTAAATGAAAACATAGCACAGTGAAGTATGTTGGCATGACTCAGTCAGTGAGGGGGAAACTTGGTAATTGGTTACACATATGGACTAACACTCCCACTGCAAAACATTTTTGTTTTAGTGTTCAGAAAACTGTGGAGACACATTATCTCCACACGCAGTGCAAAAAAAAAAAAAAAAAAAAAAACCCTGAAAAAGGCAGGTGGCAGCTTGGGTTTAGGTAGGTGAGTACACACAGACAGCAGCAGTGGCAGAATAATGAGCTGAACAGACCCCATAAGCTGCCTTCTTACAGTAGTTAAACAGATCACTGCTTTAGCCGAGGCTTTGGGCGAGGTGGGTGAAGTAGGTGAACATGCAGCTGTGGAACAACGCTGGATTGCCAGGAAGAAGAAAAAAAAGAATTCTAAACAAACTCTTGACACTCATTTCGTTTGAAAGATGATTTTTAAAAAAATATTTAATTAAAAAGGTTCCACATCACAGTGATGCCCTTGTTACATTTTATGCTTCATCACGGGAGCTTGGCTTTTTCCAAATGTGTTAATAACATACTGAATGTGTTTCCTTTCAGGTTCAGAAGCAGTAGAACGTACAGCAGTTAGGTTTTAATGATATAACACATAAACTTCAAATAGTCATAAAAACAGGATAAAAACTATTTTAGTTTGCAATTCCTAGGGGCCATTTAGATTTCCGCCTTCCCGTGGCCTTTCACTGGTGTATTGGTAATGCTTCCAAAAAGGACAAAATACCGTCGTTCATTGTTCGTACTGAGAAAGACAACAGTGTTGCATTAAAAATGACACAATAGCAACGTAGCTTCAATGGTCGGTCTTGGCAGGTTGCCGCTCCCTGCAAAATGCAGAGTGCTCGAAGGGATTAGTTCACTGGAGTGTTCCCTGTTCAGTCACAGCTATTTGCCAATGAATTCCGGCCATTCTAGTTTGCAAATTGACTGAATAGAAGAAGTTGGAGGCAGTTCTCTCTGGAGCTTTTGTGTGCACATCGGGGTGACAGGATACTGACAACAGATGGCACCATACGTGGTGCAGTCTTTTGTTCTTTTGTTTATGATTGCTGCCCGCCAGTGTGCCAATGTCTCTCGTTGTAAATCCTTTCTCTGGATTCTGCTGCCCCGTCTATCAGCATGTGAGAAGTCATTAACACGTGTCTAATAAGTACAATGCCGAGGATATGTGTGGTCGCAT
Organism: Larimichthys crocea; assembly: GCF_000972845.2. Classification (NCBI taxonomy): domain Eukaryota; kingdom Metazoa; phylum Chordata; class Actinopteri; family Sciaenidae; genus Larimichthys; species Larimichthys crocea. The sequence continues at coordinate 5,153,725 of NC_040018.1, forward strand.
ATCAACATGCTGACACACAGTTGGAATGTTGATTGGCGTTGACACCAAATTTTACACAGGATACATGCGTGAGCCTAAATCATATTAAGGTTACATGTGTTACAGTAATATCACAATATAATTATAGTGAAGACTGAGTGCTAGTCTTGCAAAAAGGTAGGCGATTTTGACTTGATCTTTAAGGTCGATAGAATAGAAAACATTAATAATGAAAACACAAGTATACTCTTACACACCCACAAACATATCAAATCGATACATCCAAACAGTTCCTCAGCAAGACTGAAAATATGTAGGCTGAAGCCTACACATTGTGGACATTATGCCAACGATGCAAACTACTTTTCTCCCAATTAAAAGTTTTTTGAGAAAACTACAAATGCCGATTTTTTTATTTTTTTTTAAGGTGCGCTCACCACGAAACCGATCTCTTGGAAGCATTGTTGCTTTGCCTTGTCTGTCAGCTTGACGTGACCGAATTTTACAAGAAGGTGGAGAGAGAAAACCACAGAAGACAAACAGAGGCAAGACGCTCCTCCGACACAGCGCTCCTGACTGTAAGCATTAATATGTAACTTCTTCCAAAATTTCAAAAGCGGGTGTTGCTTTTCTGATGCAACAGTGATGGATTTCAAGGGCTAAGACATGAATTCAGATGTGTATCTCACTCCGAGGCCAGGCTCCAGAACTCATTATCATGTATGGCGGCATAAAAAAAATAAATAAAAAAAAACCCAGGATGAAAGCTGAAAGGAAACTTGTGTTTAGTTAATGGGCTTCAACATATGAATTGGCCTATATAGTCTTAAAAAGCACACAGCAATGATCTAGTTATGCTTCCATAAAGAGCATACAGTATCCACCTGTGAGACTGTGAGTAGGCTGTTTACGCATAATTACCTTTATGCAAGCGTCAACAAAAACTGTGTTGCACTGAGAAAAAATGTATATTTCATTATGCTTTGCCACAGAGCCTAAGAAGTTTTTTCAATATTCTCCACAAACACAAATATACTGCATATTATTCTTTACTGCGCTGTGAGATCACAAGTATGAAAAAGATGGAACTAATAATTACAAACTTTTGCTGCGACATTTACTCGGGGATCAAATTTAATCCTGCGTGAGATATACACACACACACACACACACACACACACACACACACACACACACAGTGTACAAATGACACAAAGCAGAAGCCTGCATATCTTGGTCAAGGATTAAATGCAAGCTAAACTCCCCTTTTCCCCAAATTGCTTAACTGAGTAGAATAAAGCGATAACGACGTGGTACTTCTATTGATCCCCGCAGTGCAACTCTTTTCACTCCTGTTCCCTCCGGGGAGGTCAGAGTGCAGGGTCATCTTCACATGGTGTGGCCCCCCGGAGCTGTGCACAGAGTCAGCGGGGAATCGTTTGCTCAAGGGCAGGACAAGAACGGCGTGTACATTACAAGCTCTTTCCTGTCTGGATACAAACGGGAGGATCTGAAATCTCCCCCCTACTTAGAATATCTTCAAACGAATATTCCCAACATAAGGCACAAAGCTTCCAGAAGTAGAGGGTAGATTTTTATTTGAAGTGAATATTAGGGAGAGCGCCATTAGGTTGTCCTACTTCGAAGGCAATCTATTCACCTCGTCCTCTATATAGAACAAAAAGAACAATGGGTACTTCTCAGCTATTCTTCTTAAACTATATCCCTGCCGTGTGTCGTGTTGTGGTGCCACTAGAGCTAATTAGTATCTCAAGATTGCTCAAGTGAATCCTAAGTAATGTTCCATGTTGCATATGTGTTGTCATCTAACTGTCAGGATTGTAGGGCACTCCTTTCATAAAGCAACTAGTCTGTCCCGCTGCAACGAGTCACAGCTAGGAAATTAAATTCCCTTCGACCAGATTACTATAATTATCTACCTCGCGATGAAGGGTGAGCGGAGGATTAAGGTCTGTTTAAAAATAACCACCATCAAATATATTTGGACTCGCTAAATGAAAGCTGTAGAGCAGACATTTTTCTCAGTGGTGTGTGTGTGTTTTTTTTCTTCTTCTTCTTCTTCTTCTCGCCTCTTTCCCCTCCTCTTTTTCTCTCTCCGTTAATCTGCTTTGATACTTTAGCAGCGGATGCATGGCACTCGGTGGGAGACCGCCTTAAAAGTCAGTCAGAAATCAAAGCACGGGGGAAATGCAATTATTCAAGTGGCAGTCAACAGTTTTGTAAAAAAGATGGATGTACACGGCCTCTCATAAAGGCTCGGATCTACCAAGAGGATCACAAATCATCACCAGGAGCCATATTGTTGCTCTGCTTGTGCAAGGTCATTTGGAAGGCCTGGGATTTGTTGTATTGTTGCAGCACAAACACTATGTGACTTTTTTTTATTTATTTATTTCTTTTATCGTTCGTGTCCGATGACAATCATTAGGCTCTTATTTTGACGGTGGTGGAGGAAGTGTTTTACGCTTTATTATCCACCGAGCGAGCTCCTAAAGAGACTAGCTGTGATTGCACTAGGTGAGGGACTGTATTAAGTCTCTCACTGCTGATGGCTGATTGATTGTGTGTAGCCAGTGTTGACAGCGTACAGTAGGTAGTCCATCTTGTTTTTCTTTCATTATTTGCTGATGGTGAGGAGGCTCAGCTGGCATGCTAATAAGCTGTTAAGAATTGGTGTTGTGCCAAAATTTGTAAACCCACCCTCCAAAATCTGTTGGTTTGTCCTTGTTTGTCCTTGGTATTTGTGGTGTTGTTGTTTCTTTTTGACATTTCACAAGCAGATTATCATAATTGACAAAAAAGACAGTATTCTGATGAAGTATGAACACAGCGTGGCATTCAGGAGCTCACTTCCATTCTTTAAAAACACGAGTGTTTTAAAAAACTCTACTGACCCTCTCAAAAGATGGCACTACGAATTTAATCCACGGATATGATTTTATTTCTGATGTAATAATTGCACAACATGGTGACATTTTATCCGGGAATCTCTTGCAGCAGCCTCCGGCCTCTAAAGATAAGATTATTGATAATAGATGATATAAAAATGCAACTGTGAGATTTCCTTGCCAACTTTTAAAACTGTACATGCAACACTTGAGTATACTATAATCAGACTGTGAAGTGAACCATAATTCTGGGTCCGCTGCACGGCTTAGTGATGAATATAATGATATGTGATGTTTGAATTCCATCATACATGAAATTACAATACTAATTTCACATTGGACATTTATCACCTTTTGCAAATTGCGCCGCAGTTGTTGAACGCACCATGCTACAGTACATTTGTCTTTGAACCCACTAACCTCGGGCTTTAATCCTGAGTTAACATTAGCCCGGGATTTATCTCACACGTTTGACACCGTTCATATTTAGTCCGTGTTAGCCCGAGGTGGAGCTGTCCAGCCGCTGTGGTGCTGATTATTATTCATGTGAGGTCTTTTGTTTTCCTTCCTTCCTTCACGTATGATTTTTCAAGTCAAGCATGCAGCGTCTGTGTGTTTTATGCTAAACATATTGCAAAGGAAGGCAGTTATTCCCAACGTGGTAGCTTGTTTCATGATTAAAATAAACAATGTTTTTCATGCTCCTCTGAAGGAGATACACGTACAAGATAAACAGTCTTTAAATTACTCTATAGACGTCGGAGATTTGTCTCCTAATCATTTCATTTATCTGAAAATCACCAAATTTAGAGTTCTGTTGCCTGAAAACGTGCAATAACTCGAGGTCAGCATGAAAGTAGCTATGAAAGCAGCACTGACATATTACCGCCTTTAATGCTGATGTGGCAAATTTTGCAGAAATCAGCTGTTTATTTATACATCCAGCAGATGTGGAGCAACCTGGGCATTCATTTGGAGCCATGTTTCTTGGCACCTGATGAATATGCTCTCCCTTTAGCTATTTTTTTGGGTCTTATCTGTTTTTTTTTATTTATTTTTTTTTAGGATAAATACCCCCACCATGTTCATCAGCAAGTCTGCTGTTTGGAACAGGGCAGGTAGTGTACAGAGAGATTTTTGGATGGAATAACAGCTGCTGGCGATGGTTGAAAACTAAGCTGGAAAAAAAAAAACACAGAAAAAAACAAAACAAGGGCTGAAACTTTCCATAAAGCTGAGAGGAAACCTAACATGTCAAAAAATATGGCAGCTCGCTCAGCAGCTCTGCACTTCAAATGCAATATGACGCTGTGGCTACACCTCTGGCGTCATTTCTCCGACGTGCCTGTCTTGTGTAAGGTTTTGATGTGCTGTCGAAGTCAGGTGAGTGTAAAGAGCGAGGCGAGCCTGCGTAGGGACAAGGTCGTCGTGGTTGGATGGGTCAAACGCAGGGCTCCCCCAGGAGACCACTGTTCGTTTCCCATGTGAAATGGGACAAGGTCATAGTTTGAAAGAGAGAGTTTGAAACATGTTTGTAAGCATGAAAATATAGATTTTTAGCAGCTTAAAATGTTTCAACATACTTCAAAATGTACCAGTTACAGTGATACTGTCAGAAAATCCATCCATCCGTCTCTTTTCTATCTCACTATCTCATCATGCACTGGGTGAAAAGCACACATTCAGACAGACACACGCATTCACACCCACGGGCACTTTAGAGCCCCCCACTCCACCTAACCTGCATGTGTTTGGATAGTGGGAGGCAACTGGAGTACATGAAAGAAACTTCTACAGATACCGGCGATAAATAATGTAAAAAATCCACACTGAGCCTGTATGTCTGTATCTATGTCTGTTACTCCCCAGCTGGCCAGCGGGATAAAACACACAACCATCTGCTTGTATAATTCAGAACCCCATATATTTCTCCATGTTTGTAGATATATAGTTGCAGATTATTTATTTTTTTAATCCTAACTCCATGAACTCCATGGAATTTTAAGTTCTGCACACTGAGCACATAGAATACATTGTCTCTCTCTCTGCACCTTAATCCTCCAGCTTTTTCACCCTCTTTCCTCGAAGCACCTTTCTCCCTCCCTCCCCAGAGAACCACCGCTATCTGTCTCCCTCTATCCCGAAGCCTTTCTCTCTCTCTCTCTCTCTTTCTCTCGCGGTCTCATTCTCTACTCTCGTCACTAAATAATTCCTTACAGAGGGAAAAATCTAATCAAATCTCAGTGAGAGTGAGAAAGGCAGAGGTGGGGAGAAACTGTGTATGTGAATCAGACTTGGGGGGGGGGGTCTAAAAAAAGACAGAACCAGAAAGCAACATTGGCAGTGTGTGTGTGTGTGTGTGTGTGTGTGTGTGTGTGTGTGTGTGTGAGGGGCTTCTAGAGTGAGCGAACTGCAAGTGCATTAGCAGTCAGAGCACTTAGTGTGAGGAATCCATTCATTATTCATTAGCTAATTCACCATGTATAGTAATTAAAATCAGGGCCCGCTCCAAAATGGAAAGAGCTCTGATAGACTGGTTTTCTGTGTACAGTATTTAAGAGGAGCTGTTTTTCAGTACTCGTGCTTCAGGGTTTTTTTTGTTTGTTTTTTTATATATATAAATCATGTTTACTTGTTTAAAGGGTGCAACTTGCTGTCAGGACTCTTCTGGTGCTGTAAGTACACGCGACGAGATCTCTCTGACACGAGACTGAATCCAAAATAGAAACATGCAAATGCGCCTACATGACCTATAAATAACAAACAATCTCCCCATTTATTATTCAGAGGGAAGGCTAATTAAAAACAAAAGTCAGCATTGTCGGTGTCGGGGATGTACGTTTGACAGTCAAAGCACACACGTAACCTGAACTTGTTTCAAGGCGTTTGATTCGCGCTGCGTTCGCATGGAGAACTTTATATGTGCTGTGCCCCATTAAAAACAAACACAGGCATGTTTATTTGATTGCGAAAGAGCTACAAGAACAAAATAACGTCACGTAACCCCGAAATAGGGCACGCTGATCACCCCCTCTGTTCAGTCTAGATGAGGAGGGAGGGGAATAGAGGTGCTTGTTTGAGCTATATTTGAGCAAGAAAAGTGGCTTGTTTGGCCTTGTTGTGACAGCGGTGGTAAAGGTTGGAGTGGAAATAATCCTGCAGTATATGTGTGTGTGAGAGATGCGCCTGTTTATTCCATCCAATAGACTAATAGTCTAATTGTCTCTCTGGCAGGTGGTTCAGATCAATGGTAATAACCTCAAGCTTCTTTTTTTTTTTTATTATTATTATTATCTGTTGACCACAGTTAAAAATCTTCATGTGTGTGTGTGTGTGTGTGTGTGTGTGAGGCTGATGTCATTCAGGTTTCTCATTTATGAAACAACACTGATTGAGTGTGAGGATCAATCCCGAATCTTAGCAGCAAACCCCATTAAGGTACACTCATTTGAACCATCGACACATATGCATGTTAATCTATAAGTTAACCGCCTTTTAACACAAAACCTGTCTAAAGTAAAGTCAATAACTGCCTCTGATTACCAACTGCAAACACATTAAATGCTGAAGAGGCAATTAGCAATATGCATCGTTCTCTATTGACACTTTCTTCCATACTGTAGCGATTCAACGTATATCCAGGTCATGAAAACTTTTACATTTGCTGTCCTAAGCACTCGGTGCCTTGGAGGTCTTGTAGCACGGCACAGAAAATGATGCTTGTGCTTTTCTTGGAGCGGCAAACAGCAGCTTGTTTGGAGGTAAACAGAGGAAGACCTGGGCAGTTAGCACGAGCGCCGACAGCCAAACCGGCAAAAACAAACACGGCTGAGCAAAGACGATTACGCCGACACAAAACGTAAGGAAAAGGATTGCATAAATAACTGTCTAGTGGAGTGAAGATTGGTGACGCCATCCGAAGATGAAAAGCACTTAAAGGATGAGGTACAAAACAAACCTGTCCCTTGTTTGTTTTTTTTGGACAAAGCAACGATCATTTATCACCAAAACTGCTGCCAAAATCAAAAAATCTCATCACATTTGGACACACAAAGTGTCCTCTAAACAGCGTTGAGTGACTGCTGTGTCACCAGAAAGCCGTGTTTTACAGATTTTTTGCCCCTTCGCATTGGTACTGTGCAAACAGTTCCTTTATATAGGAACACGTAACAGCAATTTGTCCACGGCAGCATCATGCAGATCTGCAAAATGGACCATTTACTATAACAGTCATGACATGTGTCACGTCTTTCCCCCCCAACAACCTTTACCTGTTATTAATGTCACCACCAACCACTATTCGACCTGAAGAGCAGCAGAAAAACAGCGGTAAAAAGTTTTACTGGCTTGTTCTGGAGGTCTGGGTATCTGTGTGTGTGTGTGTCTCCAAAATGGGCAATTCTCTTCCTTACATTGTTCTGGAGCGAAGACGGGACTGTCAGCCAGAGCGTCTTCATCTTGTGTCCGATGACGTGATAATAACCAAGGTCGAGACAAGATTGAACAAGAGCAGGTTGGGTCGCTGATGCCTTGTTACAGATCTAAACCTTTTAGTCACATGACACAGCACTTCCAATAAAACTCAACAATGTCACCGTTCATCGCTCGTCTTCTGTCGCCATGCTTGTTATTCTTCTTCCAATACTTTTGCTGAGAATAAAACCTGCACATTATCTAGTTAAAAATAATGATACACCACGCTGCAGCACAACCCTGTGCTACATTTTCAGCCAAATATAGGTTCAAAACTTCAGGATTAATACCAAAGGGGCAACGCAAGGAGTGCAACCAATAATTATTTCAGTTCTCATTTAATCTGCTGATTGTTTGCTCTATAAAATGTCTGAAAATAGTCAAAATGGCCGTCATAGTTCTTCCTATTTTGTTAAACAAACTGAAAGATGTTCAGTTTACTATCACAAGACAATAAAGTCTGAAACAAGGAGTATCCCAGTAGCTGTAGATCATTTTTCTGTCAATTTGATGAATGATCTCAGCTTTCTACTCGAATCCCTGAGCGGAAGAATCCCAGCTTCAGATTTAATAGTGAAACCTTTAGTTAGGAACGTTGCATGTGTGGATTTTGTAAGTGGATATCTCGTATGCAACAGGGCTCAGTGCATAAATAAGGAGGGGAACAAATTATTTACTGAGCGTTTTGCATCAACAGCCAGTCAGTGTTCCGTTTTGTCGCAGTTCATGTTTCATGTTCACAAACGCTTTTATCCGCCATATTCATTTTGAAGAGTGAGTTGTGTCTTCAATTAACATATCCGGTCTTGTGTCAAAATTTTAAGTGGATGAAAGCGACTGGCAGATAAGTGAATGGAAGATAGAGGGAAAGCGACAGATGTTGGCTGAAGTCACTGTCGCTCCTCTCTCTCTGCCCTGGTGTAAAAGTGGGTGTTCATCCCCTGAATACAGATGGCATTACACAAGCAATCCTCTAAACGGCTGAGACACGCTAACATGCTGGTGTCTGGAATGGCCTGTGTCTATCTCCAGCGCCTTTGCAATGCCAAACACCTTTGTTAATCTCACAGCCAAGAGCCTCAGTTTAGGATATGGTTCAGAGGACATTTCGTATTACCTTTTACTTTAGTTCAATAAATGTGTTACATTGGCTTTTCTATTTTCTGTGATGTCAGTAAGAGGAGGGGACCAGCGGTAACTTAGGTCGAAAATTGGAGCAACTCTTTGAAGCTTCCTGACGGTCCACTGTCCACCGAAGAATCAATACGTAATGAAAAATATTGCTTGAATGCGCAATCATCTTAATAAAATTGGATTTTGGCGTCCTGTATCTGCTCCCGTCCCCTCCCTTGTGCCTCGGTTTTTAGATTGCCCTGAACTTATGACAATTAACCTTGAACACCGCGGGGAAAAGCAGAGAAAGGAGTCCACGAGATTTTCAATAATTAAATTATCCTTCCTGTTGCACATCTCCAAAGTCCGCTGACACATTCTCTGCCTCCCCCGATAGATCTTTAGATGTCTTTGTTGTGCAAATTTCTATTCATCGAATCTTACATCACAATTCAGGAGACTGTTACTGTACACAGAGCTGCACATGAATATGCAGCCACTTTAGACTTTAATGAATTTGTCACGCTAAGTGAGGCATTATCATTGCTCCACTATGTAATCCAATAAAGGCAGCTGCACAGACAATTTACATTTTACGATATAATAAAATATGATACGAGATTATGATATATCTGTGTAACTTGACGTTCAAAATCAGGTGATCTCATGCTAAATTCCTTTTGTATTATATTTTTTAAAGGAATACTTCTTCTTATTCAGTTACACATTTATTGCACTTACCAATAGGTGGCAAAGTAAGCTGACTGTGGCCAAAGTCACATAGAAAACAACCAGTTGCAGCTGACAGTCTGAGCGTGTGGATCTACCATGGAAGTCTATCCCTGATGCTGTTGTATTAACATGTAAATTTCGCCGGTAAATGTTTTTCTCCACCGCTATTGTTGCAGGCTGAATGGTGCACTAACTGCAGGAGATGTGTGAAAGGAAATCAATTCAGCTTCAGTTGTATTTGCAAAATACATAGGTTTGGTAAATTGGAATAAAAACCTCTCTTGTTACTGAGAGTGTTTGGATCTAGCTGTTCAAAGCATCATGCAGTCGCAGGTTTTAGAGTGAAACTCCTGTAGACCTAATTCAGCCTGTACAAACACAAGACAAAGGCAAACAGACAATTTCAATGAGTAAATGAATCATTCAGGATTAGGTGTTTATTTTTGTCATTGAATAGTTGAATGCTTGGATCAACCACCAAAATTCTAAGTTTACATAATGGTGTGATTTGGATGCCAGTGGGCAGCTTGGATCCAAAATATCTGGATTTGTTAAACTTAGATTATCTTATTTAACTATCAACCACATTTTGGTAATAAAGAGCATCGTAGAAAATATGTAAGTAGTGTTAGGCTTCACATTTGGAGTTGGTCACTCTACCTGAGGCTGTACCAGGAACTAATAAAGGTTCATACTGTACATTAACAGTGGACTTGTAGTATCAGAAAGAGTTGACGACAAGAACACAATGGTGACTCGCCTCGAGAGAAATGATCCAGCTGTCAATTCCTGGAGAATCTCCAATTTAATCTTCTGAACACAAAAATGCAGCACTTTTTGTTTTTCAGTAAAAGTAGTAAAGTCTTCGATCTTTTACTTAAAATGGGAGCACACCAAATGTGTATGTCTCTCAAATAGTGTCCACGCATGTATTCAAATCCAAGTTAGTGCCTTTGCCAAGATAATCCATCCACCGGACGGGTGTGGCGGATCATGATGCCGATTAAACAGCGTGATACAGGTGTGACTTAGCCAGGTCATGTCATGTCATGACCCTCGCCCCGGTACTCTACCTCTGATTGGCCAGTACCTGTTGTCTTTGACGGAAAATCAGCGTAACCGTCATGCTGTTTAATCCGTATTTTGATAGGCCACACCTGTCAAGTGGATAGATAATCCTGGCGGAGAAGATGAGCTCACTGACATGGATTTTGACAAATTCTGACAAAATTGAGAGAAATAAGCCTTTCAAGTGTGTGATTAGACAGAATTGATCAAACCCCTACCATATTCTTGAAAACCCCAAACTTTGTGAACCACTATTTTACCGTAGGTCTAGGGGAAATTCCTCCTTTCACTAGTTAAGGGCAGTGGCCAGTTAGGAAGCAGTGCCTGAGGTTATTGCCTTGGTCTTAAGGGCAAAGGAAGGAGTGCTAATAACATGCATTTTGGTTTTGGAAATCTGTGTGAACACAATGACAACAAGCAAAGTAAAAACAGTAATGAGCAGGGTTACTGTTAAATCCCAGAACTTTGCTCTGGCAGTGTAGTGACAGCGTAGCCTTTTTTACTCCACCTCAGACTGATCCAGAAACAGAGTTTGATGGATAATTTGCAGCGCTCCAGAAACGGCTGCAATGTTTTTTTGAATGTGCGAATAATAAGCACGGAGCAGTGACAGACCAGCCAGTGGCATGTTCATTCATTCGGGTTGAGAAGCGTGTTCACTCAGTCAGGTGTAGGAAGGGTACACAATGATGTCTGAGTGAAGCAGAGAGCTGCCAATCATTCCCTGAACAACCTACTCGACAAAACACTTGTCTCAAGCTAATGCCTATTGATCACCAGCGAGGCAAAATTGCAGGGCATGCTGGCATGGATCCACTCTGAGGAAAACAAACCATTACAACAATACGACAACAGCACAGAACGGTTGAGGTGGCTGACTCAGACATCCCTGTTGTGACAGAGTTTACTTCCTCTGCAGCTTGTTTCACATTTGAAAAGGAGAATTTGAAAGTAGTAAAAAAGATGGATGATGCATTTCGCATGTGAAAGAGTTTCAAAGATAAATTTAGCAGTTAAAGTGGCAATCCTTAAGATTTCAACGACACCTAAATGTGGTTTAATACTTACAGGTCCCAGGATTCCAGGGGCAGCAAACCAAATTATTGTCATTTAAAAATATAAAAAGCAGAATTTCCCCACCGGGATTAATAAAATAAATGTTCATCTTAATAAAGACATCAGGAGATAATTTTCCATCATTCAGACGTGATCTGATTTCATGTTTAGCACAAGTCTGCAAACAGCACGGCAGAGTGAAAGTGGCTGGTTACCTCGCTAAGAAGTTGGAGATGTGCAAGCCTTTATATTATATATACAGCTCACTGAGGCTTCTCCTTCTTGTTTCATTACACCCTGGAATTTCAAACTGATCCGCTGTCAAATGAATGAAGAAAATGACTGTTGTCTTGTTTTGTAGATGCATTTTGGACGAGCGGCCAGTGTCGAGCTCACTGACAAACACGACGCATTTCCCGTGTCCGCTTTCTAATCAAAGTCAACATGCTTTTAAAGTGAAGCTGCAGCAGTAGCTTTCCGTTTGCATTAGCAGTAACTTGATGCAGTATTTTTTTCCCCAGGGATATTGCCTCAGACACCCACAGTTCCAAATTCTGCAAATACATAAACACTGCAATACTTTCATGAGTGGACCATGGGCTTAGTCACAAGCGGCAACCTCCGTGACTGTGAAGTGAACATGTGGAAGCGCCGGAAACTGCAGTTCCTCGAACATCAACCTGAGCCTGGCTACAGTACAAGTCAGTCTCCGTGAGCCCCCATGTTAAAAAAGAAATATACATGTTTACTGCCAGGTACGAAGATCAAGATTGATCTCCCTGATTTTCCCGTTCATGACAACTGTACTGAGGGTGATTTTATTTATATAACTCACCTGTTCAAAGCTGCCACACTCTAAACTTCACAACCTCAAGGATACTACATCCATATTTTACACCGTCTACGCTCAGTCACCATTGTGTGACCTCATCAGACAATAGAGAGTGACTAAACAGGCGCTTATTTCAATGAAAATCTTTTTTAAGGTGTGAAATTTACTACTTAAAGTATGAAAATTACATTCACAGTATTATTTCTGCAGGCCATAAACAGATATGTTAATTTTATATGTGGGTCACTCCTCACCTCACCTAATCTATTTAATTTGCAGTCGGAGGATCTGTTCAAATAGATTACGGGAACACAAAGTCATCGAATTGTGATTGTGACCTTCAATTTAGGGATCAACACTCTGATCACCTAATGCTCAAAAATCCACACCATTACAGTAATTGACCAGGCATTGTAATCACAAATATGACTTTACTGTATCTTCCTATTTGGCTAATGTAAACCAGGTGCTTTTTATTTGATTGTTAGCTCAAGTCAAGTCAAAGGTAATTCCACGCAACACTGTGCAGACTGTATTTAATGCGACTGAGTGACTATATTGTGTATTTATTTGGGATATAACGTTTTTTTTTTCTCTCTCTCTGAGTTCACTGAATGTCTCTTGTTCAGAAATGAGCTGTGAGACTATTTACATTGCGCAGCTTCTTTTATCAGCGATTTCATTTGTATTACCGCGTCTGCACTGAAGAAAACCCGAGCAGGTTTGAAGGTTAACAAGGTTTACACACACACTCGCATACATTCTCACACAGTCAGTTACACATGTACAGGTGTCTAGTGGGGCCTCCTTGCAGTGCTGCACTTTCCTCTGGATATGCTCAAACAGAATATACAAGCTCGAGGGCCTGGAAGAGGGCCAGGCTCATCGCCTCGATTTTGGGTCATAAACGCGGCCCTTGCCCAAGGACTGCGGGGCCTTTTTAAAAACAAGGCTCAGCTTGATTGGACACACTTCTGTTGCTCTGTCCCGACTGCTAGCAAGCCAGCTGATCAGAGAGGCAGAACAAAGCCGGTCTCTTACAAGCCGGTTGGATCTCAACCTCTCGTACAGTAAACAGGATAATATTTTTTTCTTCTTCTTCGCTTTGCTTGTAGATGGTGGAAACTGCTGTTAGGACAGAAGCCCAGAATGATAAAAAAACAAACAAACAAACAAATCTGCAGGATAGCCTATATTCAGCTTCAGCAGCTTATTTCACACGCAGCATCAGAATCAGTGATGGTAAGAAACAAAATGTAAATCTGTGCATCGGACCAGGAAAAGGTGGGAGAGTTTCAAGTGAAAAGTTATGTCTATGAATCCCTATGCATTCTGCATACGGCCTCGCTCACACTGGTGTTTTGAACGTCTAATTTGTTCATGAATAATACAACGTGAACCATTTGGCTCATGAATATGAAATAGATGGAACCACAGGCTCTCCCCATAATCAACAGTCGACACACACACACACACACACCGTCGTCAAGCTCCCTAGCTCTGCAGCAGCATTTCCTCTAGTGTATTCAACCAATCACAGCCGATCATAGCCTCAGCAGAACGTTAGTGTTGGTACAAACTGTCCGTGAATAATGTGTGATCGCGGCGTCTTTTGTCACTGAGGATATCTTAGTAGGATCACAGACGCACTGCCTCTCTTTCTGTCTCTCTCATCTTCATGCACAGACAAACGGTATTTACAGCGTGACAGCCCTAATTCCCCAGAACACCAACTTTCTCTAACATGGAGCAAAAAAAAAAAATAATAAAAAATGATCATACTGTTTTATTTACTGCTGTTGGGTAAACAGTGTGCTCACTGCAGAGACAACAATGAAACATGATGCAGAGCTGAGCAGCTCACTCACCGACAGTCTCTGCCCATCCGTTTACCCCGCCTTAAGCCCCCGTGGCTCTCCTCCAGCATGGCCATATGCCCCTTAGCCTAGCTGCTTCTACGCTATATTAAATGACTCATGATACATAATCTACATATCGTCGCTACCCAAGAATGAGAAAAAAAACACGACTCGTGGATACTGGCAGGCGGACTAGTGAATGAAGATACTGATGCTCGTGGCTCAACTCACAGCTTCAGTGAAATAAGATACGACCGCAACTTTTACTGCGTCGTCTATTGACTGTGCAAAAAAAAAAAAAATTGTGAAACATCATCCATCACAATTCCCAGAGCCTGGAGTAATCATTTTTAAATAAATGATTTTACCTGAGCAACATTTTAAAACCCAAAGATTTGATTTATGATCAGATATGACAAAGAAAAGTAAAAAAACAGGGATTGTTGGGCAGTACCTAAACATGTTTAATTATCTATCAAAGTTAGCTGCTTGTTGATTATGAAATAATGAATAATAATAATTTTGCACTAATCCTTTGTTTTAGAATGTAATGAGATTTGTCGCGTTTTGATTACGGCTGAAACAATTAGTGGATTGACGGGAAGTCAAGTTAATCAGATCAGATCAGTTAATCATCTCTGTCTCATATGATCACCTGAATATCTCTGGACTGTTTGTTTGACAAAACAAACCTTATTAATTGGGTCATAATCAAATCAATCGTTAGCCGCTGCCGTCGTTCTGATGTGATTTATTGACGCATCATAAAAACATCACGCCACTGAAACGCTTGTCATTTCTGAGAAGGCGCACGCTTCCTCTTTAGGTTGAGATAAACTCTTTTCCTCTCCAAAGCATTTTCAAAACGCATTATGGTGACACAACACTACGAGGCGGTCAAACTGACGGCATACTGATCGATAACTTTTTGATAATCAGTGTCTTTGTCTCATAAACTGAATGTCTCCTGGTTTTGGACTGTTGAAGAGCTCTTTTCCTTTCCAGAGCATTTTCAAACACACTGTGGTGACTTAATATTAGACAGTCAAGCTAAAATAGAAATACAAAATACTTGTTTACTTTTCCGGTGCCTGAACTGTTTTGACATTTTGTTCACTGAAAAGCACAGTCAGATTTTATTCTTAGTATCAGGCGTAATGACACTGTACTTTGTCTGACTTGCTGGATTGTTCATACTCAGTCGTCGAGGAAAGAAAAAAAAAACACGTACACGACTCACTGCAGCCGGACTGGACACAGTCAACAACAATGTATGCATTTCTGCATCCTTGACAGAGTCAGCTCCTAAGTGATGTCGCTAATTAAAATCACCACACTGCAAGTGGTAGGTAAGTTAGTCAAGCAGTGCAGTCTCTAACATCATTAACTGGCCCTTATTGTTAGTCATTTTCATTACCAGGGTGCGAATGAGATAAAGACCTAGGACTCCCCCTCTGTTTGTGTCCGTATTCCCTGCCTGGATAATTAAGTCCAAGCAGCAGGTGCTAGTTAGATGAGCCTGCAAAATTCAGCTTCAGCTGTGCATTCCGAAAGACAACATACAAGGAAGTACACCACGCTTAACAAAGCGTGACAAAGTGATGAGTTTCTGTCACTATTAATGATTTAATTTTCTTTATTGTTTAATCTGCCGATTACTTTTAATTATATCATTGTTTTGTTAATGACAAACATGTTCGAGGAGTAGTGAACTTTGGCTTTTTCCAACCTAAAATGACAAACTGTTCATCGAAAATCATATTTAATCATTAAGGAAACACTGAACTCATGTAAAACACTACGTTTATGGCTCATCCCAACTGTTACTGAGCTATTACACACAATATTTTGGATGTACAGCACGTTCTGAGTTCAGAAGATGTTTGTGTCTCAGCCGGTAAAATAGAGATGAATGGTTTTTCTGTCATTGTTTTTTGAAATGCTGAAAAATAGCAGCAGGTCTTTCCAGAAACAATTCTCCACTTAGTCCGAAGAACCTACAGGTGTATCATATCCCTTTCTTACTGCTAATATTTCAAAGTTTTGTGCTATTATATAATTGTAAAATGTATTGCATATTTCCATCCTGTAATTTCCATGATGCTATAATCAGTATTAGGACAGCATTTGTTTAAAACATTTGAATGTAAATGAATGACAGCGTTACATCCATTTAGGTATTTTCCAATCCTGATCTTGTGTATCGGCTGATCAAGGTATTTTCTAAAGGTTCGTTAACTCTGACAGATAAATCGTGGTATCCACAGAGACTCAGACAAACTCGGACTCGGACAAATTTTGCTACAAAAAAAGGAAAAAATATATGATTGGGACATACCTTTGTCAAGTGAGTTTAAAGGTCCAGTGTGTAGGATTTAGTCTTACCTAGTGGTGAAGTTGCAGATTGCAGCCAAATGAATACTCTCCCACGCCTCACCCTTTCTTTCCAAGCATGTAAGAAAAACGCCAAATCCACATTAAAAGCAAAAAGTCATATCTAATCTATTGATCTAAGTATAATAAATGTTATATTCCATGTCTGCCCATAAATACTCCTAAATCTTACACACTGGACCTTTAAACAGTTGCAGTTTGCAGGAAACAAGTGAAAGATCACATTGTGTTGCGACTATCCTTTAAAGGTCCGGTGTGTAGAATTTAGTGGCATCAAGTGAGGTGCAGATAGCAATTAACTGAATATTACGGTGGCTGGGAAACCCTCAATGCTGCAAATAAAAGAAACGCTGCAAACAAAAAGAAACAGCGCTACAAATAAAAGAAACGCTGCAAACAAAAAGAAACAGCGCTGCAAATAAAAGAAAGAAACGCCGCTGCAAATAAAAGAAACAGCGCTGCAAATAAAAGAAACTTCACAACGGAAGTGAATTACCGGGGACTATTTTTGCCGGTGCACCTGTAGTTTTTTATGTGAGCGAAGAAGAAGAAGTACAGAAGCGTATTGCATTCACTTGAAAAAAATAGCGCTGTTTTGTCTTTGTAGCGCTGTTTCTTTTTGTTTGCAGTGTTTCTTTTATTTGCAGCATTGAGGGTTCCCGGCCACCTTAGAAATATCCTTCACCTCACCTTCTCCTTCCAAGTGTAAAAGGAGAACTTGCAGAGACCTGTGAAAAACGTGAAAGGCATTCTCTTGAACCAGTGTTTGGTTTGTCTGTTCTAGGCTACTGTAGAAACATGGCAATGGAAAAGGACTTATTCTCTCTCTGGAAATGAAAGCCTCATTCAGAGGTAACGGAAACACCACACTTCTTATTTTGAGGTTATTATACACAAATGAAAACACAGATATGAATATCATACTCCATTTCTACCATCTGAAAATGTAGCCCGCTAAATCTTACACTCCAGACCTTTAAGCACCCCAGCTGCATTGGATACTTAGCTTAATACATTTCACAACAAATGAAAGGGGTCTTTGTGTTATTATTGAGGTTACAAGACACAAAGAATGACATCATAAGAGCTTTTCCCTTTCTTTTCCTTTGATTTTGAAGGACAAAATGCTCTTGTGGCAAACAATGACGTTCGCCAATAATGCGCACGGCAACAAAAGAACAAGATGTTCTAACAGGCTTGTTGAAGCCGAGAAAACACTGTGGTTGGAGAAAAGTGTTGTCATAAAAGGGGAAAAATGTAGCAGAGGCGACTCCGAGCCACACAAAAAAGAGACAATTTTGTCAGCCTTACAAGATTCCCTTCTTGGTTTAGCAGTGTTTGACTTGGCGCCAGTTACTGGGGTTTCATCTTTGCCAATTAAGCCAATATAGCGTTTTCCAGCAACTCGAATGTGCACTGTTTGCCCAAGCATTAATGAACTAGATATCACTTTCACTCATGCACTGATTCCGTAACTCCCTTCACTGTATAATGAATCACTGTCTATTCCTGCTGAGTTGCAACATGAAGGTCCGTGCATGCATGGCTCTTAGTAACGTTAAGATATTCTCATCAAAGACATCAGAGCTAAATGAACTGGCAGGAGATAAAATGTATATTAATATATGGAGAATTAGATAAACAGGAGAAAGAGAAAGAGGGGTGGGCATTGAACATGAGAGAGATAGAGACTCATCATGACAGTCATCACTTCAGCTATTATCCCTAATTCTCTAAGGGAATATCTCAGTAAGGCGGAGTAAATTTGAGGCTGATAAGGAGACAATGAGATTTGCCCGGGCTTCAAGGCAAAGCCCTTCCAAAGGCTTGCTTTCACCTACATTATGATTGAACTTGGCACATCAAATGGCTGAATATGACTTCCTTTGTTGTAGTCCAGATTCTGTTGTGAAGTGACATATACGCAGGTGCTGTGCAAACCTGGTGGGTGGGATATAGATAAAATGTGCTCCGCATATAAGCTGCCTGTGGTTTTTGCAAGGTAAAGTTTTGATTTGGCATCTGTGAGTCTCTAATTAGCACTGTGAGTCACACCACCCCACTGGAAAAAAAAAAAAAAAAAACAAAGTTGAAGGGAGAAGCGTAACTTCTCAAATGGAAATCCTCCAGGAAATTCCTTATGGTGTAAAGCTTTGGGCTGTGCAAGCAGAGCAGTGAAGAGTTTTGTTTCACAGAGAAAGATGCAAAATAAGGAATTGCAAATGGCACCATTTCTAGCCAATGCTAGCGGCACGGCTCTAGGGATGTCAGTGTCTGCTGGTCTGTCAGTCTGTTGGTTGGATTGCCATGAAATGTGGTACAGACATGCATGGTCTCCAGAGGAAGGATGCTACTGACTCTGGTGACTATTCCTTCTAGTGACACCATGTGGTTGACCTTTTGGCATTTGGCAGTAAAATGTCTTGACAATGACAACATTGATGTGTTTTGATGTTTGATTGTGCCATGACAATGCATCCTGGTGAATCCCTCACTATTCCCAGTCAAAGATTCACTACTGGCAGGCCAACCTTTCACTTAGCCAGTGAAATGTTTCCACATCTAGCAGATGGATTGGCACGAAATTTTGCACAGACATTCATGATGAATAACGAATTACTTTTGCTGGTTGTCTGACTTTTTCCCTCTCGCACCGCCACATTTGTTGTCTTGCATGAAATGCGTCGACAGTTATTAAATGAAATTCCCTGAAATACAGACCTCCAAGTTCATTTCAGGATGAATTATAACATCTAAATTCTTTAATATTTAATTATTACCAAAAACCTTGAAATCTTACGATCACCCCCAGCTTTTCTTTGGGTTTATTGCTAATTAGCAACTCTTAGCATACCTGCTAGACATCAATCTGTGCATTGTCATTGTGAACCGACCATATCTCTACTGCTAAGTTTCTATTTCTGTTCTTTTTTCTGAACACAGTCCGGAAGGAGAAGTGAAGGAATACAAAAGATCCCAAAAAATTAGATTTTTTACTTAGACACTCTCACTCCCTGTCGGGCCTTTTTAAGGTTTTTATCTTACTCCTTTGCGGATGACAATAGCTTTGATTTGTGGTGACATAGATTCAAAGAGTTAGCCCAGTTGAAGCAAACTGTTCACAGAAACTTTCAAAGTCTCTCCTGTAGCGGAACATGCTTCCACCACTGTCCATCTACATTCTCAATATGCTCCAAACTTTGGGCTAACTTTGTTTATTGGCAAAGATTTGACTGTCTGGAACATATTGACCGTACAGATGGATAGAGGAGAAACGGATTGTGCTGCAGAAGTGATACAGACATTTTGATACTTTTCCCCCTCTGACTGTAGTTTTTCAGACTTGTCGTAACAGCTGTGAATCCAAGCTGCTGTCCTCCACGAAGGAACAGCCACCTTTCACGCCTTCACTGGCAGACTGTCTGATATACAGAACATACGCTGGAGTTTCTTTAAGCTAGAGATTACTTAGTAGCACTAGGTGGCAACACATTTAAAATATCTCAGTGTCTCTCTCATGTTGTTAACCTTTGACTCTTACTTATTCTCTCTCCCAGTTTCTCGTTTGTCTTAGCTAGTAAGTGGCCTCAGAAGAGCCGTTAATTAATTCAAGCTTAATTCATATTTTCTGTGACCATTGTATGTCACAGCATTGGCAGCATCAGGGTTAATTAAAGGTCCAGTATGTAAGATTTAGGGGCCTCTATTTACAGAGTATGGCAGAAATTAAATATAATGTTTATAATCACGTTTCAGTTAGAATATAATCTACTGAAAATAAGATTTGCTATGTTTTTCGTTCCCTCCGATTGAGCCTTTTAGGTCTATTCATAACAGGCAAGCTAAACACTGACTCTAGATCGGACATTTTGCATTTTTCGACCGGTAGTTTCTCCTTCTTGCTTGGATGGAGAGGGTGAAACAAAGGGGTTGCAATCTGCCACCAGAACACTGGATGCCACTAAATTCTAAACAATGGACCTTTAATTGTAGACCTACATTCCTCCAGTTGGGAGTTTAAAAGCATTTTTTTCTGAATCGGAATTGAGTCTTTTTAGTTTTAGCAGTCACCAAGTTTAGGTAATGAACATTTATGATATAAAACTTCAATAATATTTTAACAGAAGGCCATAAAGATAAAATCATTGAAGATCAAAACAGTTCTACTAACTGTTCCCATATAGATCATATCTTCTCGTGTTGATTTGGTGATTTGCACTTGTTGCTTACTGTTTCCACAGCTTCTCGTGACTATATTTAAATGTCTGCGTAAGACCTGCTCCACATTCAAACTTAGCCAATCAAATGCAGTTAAACAACAACTATGTCGTATGTTAAGACCAGCTTCACCCGATCTTTAACCTGGACATCTAGACACTCTTAGACCTGCAAATCAATACCATGCTTATTGGAATATTGATGATCAGTCTTTCCTGAACGTTGCCACTGGTTTTGCTTACAAAAGAGAAAGAGTGGAGTTAAAAATAATCAATAAGAGGTTTGTTTGGCTCTGAATTGAACTAATAAGACTGCTTGATCAACGTGGGATCAGGTCCAAAATGAGATCAGAGCACAACCCTACATATTCCCAGGAATGATTCCCAAGCTTTGTATCTTTTCCTGTAAGCTGCATTGACTGTTGTGCTATGTCTTTGTTTCATTGCTAGACTCTAAAGAAAACATTTGATACCATGAAAGCAGTGAAACTGTTGTATAATAGCCATAATTGCCTTTAGGACACTGTTTACTGTGATAATGCATTCCTCAGAGTAGGGGGCGGTACTCAACTATGCCTCGCATCTGACCGCACATATAATCACAGAAAATAATGTCGACTTGAGCATTATTGCTAAACTGTATATCTGCAGGTTGTTGGGAATCTGGAATCTATAAAGGACATTATGGTATTTGCAGAAAAGTGGCTGCTTGCTGAAGAGGCAGAAACAACGTGGCATCCGTACACTGAACATACTCTTTCTCTCAGAGGCTCTCACTGGAGTTGATGGCTGGTTCCGGCTGCAGGCCACGACAGACACGTAGCACACAACACAGATGGTGAAATAAGCCACCAACGGCTGCAGTCAAAACAGTCAATGTGTCATAATGACATTTGCGCCATAAGTTGTGATTTTTTTTGCAGACGCCCATCCATCCAGTCACTTTCTATAAAAGTCACACTCAGTGGTGTTGAACAGTAGTGGATCTATAGGCACACACAGAGCGATGCAGCCTCTTCATACATCACCACATTAATATTTGTTGATTTAGAAATGCAGACTTGTGAATGACACAGAGCAGGATTCGCTGAATAATCCCCTTTCTGGTGCACAAAGGCATAACTTAAGCTGCCACAGTGAATACTAAGTCTCTCCAGGCTGGCATGCATTGGACTCTTTCACACTCGAGCGGTTCAACTCGTTCAGATTGGCTCGTGTCTTGTCTCGACACAAACACATGTTTTGTGGAGGTACTACTGGAAAGATACAGAGCGCTATCTATCAAAATGGAGCCGACTGGAAGTCAGTGTAATCTCAAGCTGCATCCCACTCTGTTATTTATGTCACACAGACACGTACTGTACATATACATGCAGAAATCCACACAGTCCTTCGGCATAAGTTAAGATAAAAAGCACAGGCCTGGAGGGATTGTGCTGTTTTTCACTTTATCCAGACAGAACCTCAGCCATAATTTATCACCACTCCCAACACCAATCCTCATATCACACAGAGAAGTATGGAGAAGGCCAAGACGACAATATAAATTGATGAAACGACAAAACAGTTCCCCCGTATCGCATATCCCTCAAAAACACTGACTGCCCCCATCAATCGCCAAAAGCATAAGTGCAATAGAGAAGATAGTAATTTGAAAATGAATCAGCATTTTTGCTTATAACAGGTTAAAACCCCAGGCTCTCAAAAACGGGCGTTAATCTACCCTAGTACATCATTTCAGCAAAGAAAAGATCCATTGTAGTGAAACAAACACCATTATTATACAAAGAGGGGTTTAGTCTTGTCAGAAGGTTACTCAGTCATTTACCGAATGAAAGGGAGAAGCTAGACCCACTGAGCAAAATATTTTGATCCTTGCGCCTGAGATGTAGAATCCAGATAATATTTGGTATTTTCCTTTCTTTTTGTATCGTATCGACTCGTTTTCTATAAGCACCAAATGAAGCCTGCATGTCTTTCAGCACCACAATAGCCTAGACGCTGAACGTAGACTAGATTTTTTGAAAGTGTCACACTGAAATCAGATAGAGACTTGGCTGCTGCACCACTGAACTGTGTTTTTGTGTCTGACCCATAACCCGAGGAGTTTAGGAAATTAATTATGAATCCCTGTTTGACTGAGAAGGTCATTTGACATCTGAAAAAAGGGAGAGGGATAAAACAAAAACAAAGGCCTATGGTTAATTCCGCACATGCATGTGACTTGTCCTTAAAATTACTCAGTGATTAACATCCCACCATGCTTAGTGTTGTGTGTAAAAACCCTGGGCAGACCCTGTTGCTCATTATTTTGGCTCCTGTGGCTCAGAGTAGAAATCCGGGACTTTTACAGAGGGCTGATTATGGAAGTATGTTTTTTTTTTTCTTTTTCTGGAGCTTCTGTGATGTACATTGTTTGACTTAATGACGTTTGATGAAAGGAAAATGCAGCAACAGTGATGATGGCATGAAAATACGTTGAAACGACATAACCACCTGGGAAGAGTCCTCCACTGTGATTTTTGTGCATTATTTCCAGATATAGGAAAAAACAGACAAGACATTGTAAATACACTCAACTACAAATTTCTGTCTAAGGTGTAACAAGAAATGTAGGATGCAATGCTACGGTGGAATTGTATTGCAATCCTTTATTATAATCTAAATGACCTCTTTTTACGCCGCAGGTTGTGCAAGAACAAAAGCAGCGGTTTACTGGGGAGGAAAAAACCTGGATGGTTAGATGAGTCATCATTCACCCTGTTCTGAACCAGTGGTTGACTACATGTGTGTCACGCATGAAAAGAAATCCATTCGCCCAAGTGCTTATTTCCCACAGTGAAGGCTTCTGTCAGTGCTGTTTCTAGTGAGTGGTCCTGGCGTGGTTTACATCCATTCAGTCCCTTAGCACACAGGTAAATGCCAAAACCAACAACAGCTGTCAGGGTGACCACATGCTCTGCTGTTTCTGTCCTGATGATTGAGGAATATTCCAAGGTGACAACTCCACAGGGTACACCACGGGTCTCTGTAGTTGTTTGATGAGCATGGTGATCATATGGCAGCAATGGTGACCAGTTCTCAACCGTGCGGAGTACAATGCTTCGAGCCAACTTTAAAGTTCAAATAATGGAAAACATTGAGTCACATCTTCTTTTTAAGAATCTCAAAGTTTTTTTAAGAATCTCAAAGCTCAGTGTGGCAGCTCAGCTGGCCTCACAGTGACCCAATGCCCTGTTGAGACACTTATTGGTGTGTGGTCTTAATTTTAGCAGTTACAGCCAGGGCAGCTGGACATGAGCAAATGACATCATGTTGGTGAGAAACTACATTTTTATCGCTCAAATTGCCATTTTTCAGACATTTTAAAGAACCCATTGATGCTAAAGAAGAACTGATGTGTAACAGGATCTGACCTTCTTGTTTTTTTTAGTCTATGCAGTCTTTGCAAATTCACAGATCCAATTCACCATTTAGTGATTAAATCCCCAACCCAAGCAAGGAGGAGGCTACTAACCTCTCTCTCTATATATGCATATATTGTGGTAACCAACCCTGAATAGATAGATGGACTCATTCTTAAACACTTGGACCGTGTCCTTCATTTTACAGGCAGGTTGTAAAACCACCAGATGTGAATATAAAAAAGCCTGTACACTTGAGGATGTGGAAATGCTTTTGGCTGCACCGGCACCAACACCAGCACCAGCACCAGCACCAGCTATTTCAGCATGTGGTGTCTGCTCCAAATGCAGCTCCCTCTACCCAATTTCAGCCAACACACGAGTATTTTCAGCGTCAGGGCATTTTCAGCACCTCCCACTGATGGACAGCTCCTATTCAAAGGACTCTGAGACTTGACACTTTTCAAAATTTCCTAGAAAATGCACTTGTGGTTAACCTGCTCGGCCCCTGTTAGAGGAAAACCTTCATTTCTGTATATCACCCAACGGGTGGCTTTGCTGAAAGCATTCAAAGAGAGTGGAAACATGTCCGAGGTATGTGCATGAGCTAAATGCTTTTTTTTTTTTTTTTTTTTTTTGGACCTGAGGCTTTCTTTGCTTTGCCACATTCTCAACTCAAAGCGCCCTTCCTGTGGGCCAGCCTGCCCACCTGGCCAATCCGGCGCTCTTTTTGCTGCAAACGTGTATGCTGAGAATACCTGAACTGAATTTGAATTACCATATGACGTAGGCCTTTTTCTAGCAGTAATGTCCTGCTGGCAACAGGGACTACCACAGACCATACAGTCTCTACCAAGCGCTCAAACACACAATTTGTTGCACCAGCTACCCCCACACCACCCCGTCCTCCACTTCCACACACACACACACACACACCTCCTCAACCCCCCTTTTCTGTTCTCCATCTATCTTTATCTCTCTCTGGATGTGTCTCACACACACATTTTCAGGAACACACACAATCGCTCACACACGAAAGAGGATGCGACAGCTATCCTAACCTATAAGAGATGGAAAAGGACACACACACACACACACACACACACACGAAAAAAAGTATCTTTACATTGAAGTCTGCGAGCCAAGCACAAATCATGGGTTAAACGGCGATGAATAATCGGTCTACGTGGGGGAATATACAGCAGCAGATCACGCCGAATGGGCAGAATTGGGAGTGAAATCGATCAGATACTCACGCATTTTCTCGAATAAATGAAATCGGGGTTGAGAGCAGTGGAGGAAAAATCAGCAGGGCCCCGGTCCCCGTTTTCAAGATTTGCAGTACGACCGAGGCACAAATCTCCATGTGAAAGGGATTGGAGGGTGCTGCAGTCCGCGTCTCTCTCTCTCCCTCTCTCTCTCTCTCTCTCTCTCTCTCTCTCTCTCTCTCTCTCTCTCTCTCTCTCTCTCGATCACAAGTCAAGATGCTCGCCTGCGAAAAATGCCAAACATTCAAAAAGAGTTGCGTGGATCTGCGGTGCGGCCACCATTCCCCTTGGATGTAATAATGAGCGGCGATGGAGGAAGAAGAAGAAGAAGGAGAGAGAGAGAGAGAACAAAAAAAAAGAAGAGAAAAGCCTTCCCCTCAGAGGAGCAGCGGTAACCCACTGGACTTGGAAGATATTCCTCTGGACTGAGGAGGAGGAAATCCTGCAGAGTTTTTGATGAGGGGGGGTTAGTGGCGGTGTTTGGTTGGTTGGTTTGTGGGGATCAAGTCAGTATATAGGCCCTTCGTTCTCAACCCCCCAATCAAAAAAAAAAAAGAAAAAAAAGAAAAAAGAAAAAGAAAGCCAGTCCAAATTGACTCCCACCGGTGGTTTCCTGTTAAAATCCCTGAAAAAAAAAAATCAAATCAAAATAAAGAAAAGTGAAGTAATTCTTCTGGAATCAGCAGTCAGACTGTTTCTCCGAACAAATGAACACAAGCTCAGCAGTGGACAATTAACAGTTACCTATTTATTTATTTTTTATTTATTTAAAGCATGCTTGATAAGGTCAGTGCAGAAAGGGGTGCAGAAGAAGAAGAAGAAGAAGAAGAAGAAGCGTCCTACAAAAAAAAAAAAGATAGAAAAAAAAAAGATCCTTGAGAACGCCTATTGGATAAAATTAAGGATATCCGTCCCACTGCAACCATCACACGCGTCGCATCAGGACAAATGGGTTGCCATAGGCTGCACTAAAAAAAAAAATCGCAGAGAGCATATGGCATACAGTATTTTCTATCAAGTAGAGGGTGCAAGAATCCACTGGATGCCACTCCACCCCCAAAGCTATTATTGATTGATAAGCGCGGCTATTAGTAATAATTCCGCTTGTCAGGGAGAGAGTGTGTCCGATCCGGGTGGTGGTGTGGCGGCAGCATCATCCGTGTGTTGCAAATAAAGCCTTGCTTTTTTTTTTTTTTTTTTTTGGCCACCGGCTTCCTTAATGGTTCCCCCGCTCTCTGCAGTCCATGACTTGAATAGCGAGCGCGTTAAAAAATCACGGGTCTCCAGATCTGCGTGCGTGCGGTGCGGGTGCGTGCGGGTGCGTGTATGTGAGTCACGCTCGTGGTTGTAAGTGTAAGGTGGTAGGTGCGCGCATGTGTTGTAGGCGTGATGCCGACGTATGCCCACCAACCCCCTCCGGACCACTTTAACTTTGAGCACTTTGCCTGCGCGTCCATCTCCTCATTTAAATCACCCGGCGGTCGTTAATTACTATGGATCAATGGCACTGACGCATAAGAAAACGCAGATCTGATGTGATCTTTTATGCGTGTGTGTGTGTGTGTGTGTGTGTGTGTGTGTGTATGCGGGTGTGATTCAATTGTTGATGAGGTATGGTTGCCACCTACAGGCGTTAGTCTCTATCCAGTCATCCGGAAAATAAATAAATAAATAAAACGGACCTCAGTCTGCATCCAACAAATAAATTCATCACATTCAACATGTCTTATCAGGACTCCCCCATATAAAAGCACAAATACAATATGTGCATGTGTCCAGCATATTACAGACAGCTATGAATGAAATGACTAATGCTTTGGATTTTCCCCACCTGCTGTTTGCAGTAAGCATGTTTTTTAATGGCAGCAGTTTATTCCCCCTTTTTAACAGATGCTGTCAGAAGGAAGACAAAAGTAACCTAGGCAACCTCTGCATGGCTGAAACCGGCTTGCCTAATTGCCTTTACTAGAGATGTTAATATAAAGAGGGGAAACTTAAGCCGCCGGTGTAGCAAACAGGTTGGCACTGTAGGTAAGGAGGTGTCTGGAAGACCTGCAGATAGACAGGCAGACAGGCAGACAGACAGACAGACAGGTGAGCGTTCATTCATGTGATCTGAGATGAACAGGGTGTCTCATTAGGTGACACACCAGAAAGTCTTTTTCCCGGTCACTGAGGCCACTCCGCTTTATGAGACAGAAAGAGAACAAAGATGAATATAAATCAATCGTAATGGCATCGTATTACGTGTTTTGATCACACACACACACACGCTGAATAATCAAATGAGAAGTGAGCAAGAGCTTTCTTCACACACGCTGAATAATCAAATGAGAAGTGAGCAAGAGCTTTCTTCACAGAGAGTTCCCAAAGTAAGTGATTACGGTTCATCAATCATACGTGTGAGAAAAAAAAATGAATCTGAACCTGAATAAATTATTGGAGAAACCAGGAGCAGATGCTTCCAATAGTGAGCAGGAGGGAGCCCACTGAATGGTTGGAGTGTGAAAATGATCTGAATCATTTGCTATAACCAGATCTCAGCCCAGTGTCAACCTGCAGGAGCGATGAGTTGGTCAGTGCTTCTCAGCACCAGGAATTGTGGCTGCAACTATTATTGTCATTATTTTCTCAACGTGTCATTTTGTCCAGGAATGACAGAAATATATGATGATTTTTGCAAGTTAATGTCTTCAAAATTGTTTTGTTATATAAAGCCCAGGATATTTAACTGGATTTAGAAAACCAGCAAATATTCACAACAAAACAACGGGGGAATTGTTAGCACGACTTCTGAAACAAGACTGCTGTAATGTGTTCACCCATTGTGATATCACCCATTGGTTTGTGGACAATCCATCTGAGCCAGAAGTGACTTACTGCTAGTTGAGCTGTGCTTGATTTTGACTTCAAGCTGAAAAAAATACAACCTGCCTGGTGGTAAACTTCATCGTAACACATGTGATCCCTCAGTGGGATACAGTGTTGGAAGTCAGAGAGCACAACTGTTTGCTGTGTCTCTGTGTGCTCATCTCTTATCGGTTGCCCCCTCTGGCTGCCTACCTTTCACGACCCAGCCCAACTGTAAATTACCAGTTGCAGTTTGGCTAAAAAGAGAACTGGGCGCCGGCCGTGCGAGGTGTTTTTTTTGCCAGCTGGCTGTGCGTTACCAGAGGGAGCTAACCGCTGTGACGAGCCAGGTGAGCTGGGGTCCTGTCAGCTGCACCACACTTTCATTTTAGCTGTTTAAATCCATTACCATATAAAACGACAGTACCTCTTTACACACATCTGCACATTTCAACCACGACGCTGCACATTTCCGGCTTGTCTGGAGAGTCATAATCCAAAATTTACCAAATGTGATCCATGTGTCGTGTTTGTCATTGGACCTGAAGAAGATTCTTTTTTTTCAACCAGTGTTGCTGCCCCTGCAGGGAGTAGGGAGACTGCAGGTGTAAGACACATACTGCTTCACTTCAAAGAAGCTCTGTTCACCAGTTCTATGAAAAATCAGTACTGTTTATATAGGACACGTTTTGACTTGATGCCGGTCCTAAATGGAGGACAGGAGACCAAGTTCAGACCAACCTTGAACTGCTGCTTCAGAGTTCATGACAATGTATGGATCAACTGTTGCTGGAGTTGCTGCAACATTTCAAAACCACATTTGTCAAATGGGGACAGGGAACAGCAGTAGGTGCCAGCAGTACACCCACCCACCTACCTACCTACCTATCTAATCGTATCACCATCTTTTCTTTGTAAAACTAGGAGCAAAAATATAATGTATTTATAAAGAAGTACGTTGAGTTTTATATACAGCTGAGATTGAGAGGTGCATGTAGGAGGATCATAATAAGAAATAAGGCTTTGAAAATGTGTCCTTGTGCTTCTGTTTGACATTTTTAAAACTCTGCACTAAATCTCCCTTTAAACATAATAGACCTCAATAAACAGTAAAAACACACTCCTCCTGAACTGATTCACCGCGACATGACAAAATGAGTCATAAGAACTTATGAAGCAGTGTCAGACTTTGTATTGTCAATCAAATTAAGACCTTAAGTCCCTCTTTTTTTTCTTTTTACCCACTAATCATTAACCCAACTTTATTATCTTGGACTGAAAACAGTTCCTACACCATCATAAAGCATTGTAGTGCTTTTCTTCTCCAGCTGTTAAAGTCTGAACTTTCCTCCTCATGCAAAAGTAAAAGGGTAGCTTGTCAAAACACAAGCCAATTTCACATAGATTAAATATAATCCTCGTCTAAGAAGCTAAATCAGTGGAAATCTCCTCTGAGAGAATTTTCATTGCCTCGAAAGAAGTCAGATCCAGGTGCACAGAACCGGACCTTTGTGGATTTTATATTGAGGCATAATCGGACTTCATTATAATTTTTTCATACGCTGCACTAATATTAATAGGGTAACAGTTACATAACAGTGAGGGTCTTCCTTATAAAGACCGCATGTGCATTTGATATATTTTCTGTTATCAGCGTTTTATTCACGCTTTGATGAAATATGAATTTTAATTCCTCGAGATCTCCTGTGTAGAAGAATTAAAAATAAAAGCGCTCGGAACAAGGGGAGAGGCGCGCACAGCCTGTGTTGCTCTAAATGAAAGCCTCAGCAGATCTGCACAATCAAATCAATGTCAACCACATGCAGCTCCAACAATGTACTCCCTCATTACAACGTTTTTCATACAAGGACAATATAAATATACCGTGTTGTATTTAGCCCCATTTGAATCCATACAACAGCAATACTTAGAGTCAGTGCCAGAGATTTCCAGCCCACAAAAGACTTCTGGGCGGTAAATCAACCCAAACATCAAACATATGTGACAGCTTGACAGCTTCTATTTTCTATGGAAATAGCAAAGTTAGAAATGGTTTAGACCAGACGTCTGTTCCTGTGAATGTTTCCAAAGGATTCCATTAACTATGCTCGCTTAGAAGTTGTGTGATTACCTGAATCCCGATGCATATTAATAACATTTTCAACAAGATTAGTTTCAGTTTTTGGGCACAAGATAGACAGACACTCACTTTCAACCTTTATTCCGACACATGAGTGAACCCAGGACAGCTTAATATAGAATATTATTATGACGAATATGTCAAGGTGCGTCTCGTCCTTCGCTTTGCTCTTCTAAATGCCTCATGGATTTGAACTTTCCCAACAAAGGGCTCTTACGTGATTAACAAAAAGGCACAATGTGCATCGCTTATCATCGCCACTGAATTTCAAATTATCTTCAAATAACTGCTGGAGACGGGATAAAAATGAGAAAGAATGCTGAAAATTTAAAGCCACTTTATGCTGCATTTGGTCTTGAGGGGGAGAAGAAGGTTCTTCTCACTGACTTATTTAAACAGCCCGGCTTTAAAGTCTGTCAAACAAATTGAAGAACACAGATGGGAAAAGATATGTAAAAGTGTTTAACAAATTATGGGTAGAGATGGCTTTAGTTAATTCTTTTTATCTCTCATTTTGGTCTGGAGCCACTTTCCTGTCAAAATAGATTTGGCCTCTCGATTTCTCTCTCTCTGTGAGACATCTCTTTCCCTTCTTCTCTCTTTTCTATCTTCTTCCATCAGCCTATTGGGATCGTTGGAATCGGCTGCTGTGGTAGCACATGTCCCAGACTGCTTTCTGGGACAAACTTCAAGAAGCCGGGCTGGGGAAAAAAAAAAAAAAAAAAGATAGAAGGGAAAATATGGCAGAGAGAGAGGAGAGAGAGGATCCTCTAGCACTACAGCGCCTCTTCAATTATTCAAATGGCCGCTGTCCCTCTGCACTTGTTCTCTCTGCTTGGTTTGAATATTAAAATGGCCGCCCCCAAAGAGACAGATATCCAGAAGATGAAGCCCACGCAGAGAGCAAAGGCTGAGTGTACTTGACTCGTCTCATCCCCACCACAGCAGCCGACGGACGCAGAGACTATATATGCATCTGGCTGCCTGACTTTGAAGAGGGAAGTATTCCTGTCACGTTTGGCCTAAATTCAATGAGAGACAGGCTGAGGGACTGCGTTATTAGCACCAAGTGAGCCTGCTACCTGTATCCCGACAGACAGGAAATGTCCACTCGTCTCAGAAGTGCACAGCAGAGGAGCGACAGAAGTCCTGATCCTTTCTTCAGGGGGAGCTCGGCCCGGTCGCCGCGATCATGAACACGAGAGATTATCATCCTCCTCGCAGGCAGAGTGGATTAGACATCACCTGCCTTAAATAAACTGCATAGAATTAGGAAACTTGCTTGGTTAGATTACAGTAATAAAAGAGTTAGGAGACAAAATGAATCAGACAGTCAGGCTGCAGTTTTATGTGACTAAAGGTTAATTGGTAGGGCAGAGGTGGAATAAGTGTTCAGACCTTTAATTTTAGTAAAAACAGCAATACAATAATATATCAGTACTCTGTAGTAAAAGTCCTGCATTCAAAATCTTACAGCAAACGCAGTAATATGAAATGTAAAAATGCTCATTATGCCTACAGCCCATACAGCCTAGAAACCCTCTCAGTGTCGTATTATTAAAAGATTGGATTATTATTTCTGATGGATTACTATGTAAGCAGCATTTTTAATATATTGTTTCTCATATTTTATTCACTCTTCTGTAGTAATTACCATATTATTAATAGTTTATATTTGCCCTCTTTCCTACTCTGTACTGTATGTTAATGCATCATAATTTATAAAACTATCATGTGTTTGCATGTAAAGCCTGAGTCTGCAAATAACTAGTAACTATATCTGTTAAATAAATGTAAATACACAAAACTAATTACCTCTATAGTGGAATAGAAGTATAAATTACACTAAAATTGTAAAAATACTTGGTACATACTGTAAGTACAATACTCAGGTAAAGGTAAATGTGCAACCACTGTCTCCTCCTGTTAGTGAAGTGGCCTTAAACCTACCACAGCTACTATCTAATGTCGGGTTCAGACTACATGATACCAGCCTGGTAAGAGACAACTGATCATTTTATCCAGTGTAATGTATTATGTCACCTCACGACGTCCCGCCAGAAAGACGATCATGCCAGACTTGTTTTGACCAATCGGAGCACAGAGCACTCTCGAGTGCACAGCAGTAAATTGGCGAAGTAAAAAAAAAAAAAAATAAAGGAATGATGTCGGTGCTGCGAGGTGGAACTGTGGAACAGAGAAAAGGTCACACGTGCACTTCGGACGCCATTGTTTCTTTATATTCTTGTCTCCAGAGGTCATTCCCCAGCACACACTTCTATGATTGGTTTGGGACCAATGTGTAGTATGTCATGTAGCGGAGAGAATTTATGACTCTGCGTTAACAGGCAAAAATATCATGTAGTCTGAACCTGGCATAAAACCAGGCAGACACTGTATGGACTGAGGCTGTCGTTTGACATGCAATCTGAGGGGATGGGCACCATGATAAAGGATGTTCTGTTCATATATATATGTATATTTTTTGGTCGGATGTCTTGCAGTTTGAGCAGTTCAGTGGTTTGACTTCCCACAAAAGATCTATTATGAACTGCTTGCTTTAACGTTACCGGAGTAGCATTTTACATGTTTTGGTTAAGACTGTTTCGACTGATACTGCTGCAATATAAAACCGAACTTCACTGCAGAGCAGGCGCCAGTATTGTCTGCATCTTTCCAGCCATCTGCGACTTTATATTTCTCTTCGACGCTGGAATTGCACAAAGTAACGCTGACTTTATCTCCTTTTGTCGACAGCGCAAAGGACGTCGCCGTCTCGTCGGAGGTGCTTGCGTTCAATGCAAGCGCCTTATTGTGGGAGCGTTTGTGCGTAAAAGTCGCATGTTCTGGCTCTGCTGAAAAGGCTGATTTGAATGCTTAGTGTAAGTTAACACAACGAACAAAACAAATAAGAATGCAGAGAGTCTGCTCAGCTTAACAAGTCAGACAAGACTTTGAAATGTCCCATCGGTGTTCGACTAGGTTGAAATCTGCTGACTGTGAGGGCCATTCAGTGCCCTCTTATTCCCCGTACAGGAGCATTTGCATGTTTTATCCCTTCTCTACGTATTCACCTGTCTATATATTAAGACTACATGAGAGAGGGAAAACGTATACTACACCCCACCCCACCCCCTCATTTCATTTTGTTAGTATTCAGTGATCACAGTAAGCAGCATAGGAGGATGAACCTTAATGGACCGTATTTCCTCTCATTACAGCAGTTCCAGATAATTGAAGTGGCATTTCTGTGCATGCATGTTACACTAAAGCCCCTTTGTGGATTAAAGAAAAAAAATAACTCAGCTGGCGAAATGGCTGTTAAGGCACTAAATGTTTCCACTCGGTCGTGAAAGGAAAGGTGCCAGTTTAAGATGCTCCTGGGGGCAGGAAGACCGCATGCCCAACCCTTTAAAGCCAAAGAATCCTGAGAAAGGTTTAAAAATATTTGTAGCAAAAGAATCTTTTATGAAATGTGTTTAGCTGCTGTTAAAATAAGGTTTATGTGGACTGGCAACTGTATTTAGTATGCCACTGCAGCACCCTAAGTCTTCTATTTTTCATAGCTTATAAGGGTTCCAAAATAATCTGCATGTAGGTCAAAGAGAAACATCTATTCACATTTTATGTAGGACATGACTTCCATATTGACTTTTTGACCTTCATATGCTTGGCCACAAAAGAAAGCCTCATTTCATAAAGGCCTTTGTGGCTTACATGACAAGGGAAAAAAAAAAAAAAAACTGCAGATGATTTCTTTTATGCAGTGAATTCAACTCAAGCAAAGATAAGTGGAAACCAGAGTCAAATCTCTGTATATCAAGACTAAAAAAGGAGCTTTTCATTTTATGTTTGCACCCTCCTTCCTCCTTCCTACTTTGTATTGCAGCTGCTGCACAACAATAAAGTGAATAAAATAAAGTTCCATCTTAACTTTAGTCTGTTTGTCAATTATTTTCATCTCACCTAAGTACTTTAAATTAACGATATTGTCAGTAAGGAGGCATTCAGGGCCAATTTGTTCACCATTGACATTCATTTGTGCAATAAACGTGGCAATATCTGTGGAGGCAGTATTTCATATCTTTCTGGTGGGTGCTTTAAAAGACTCATCAGGCAAGTAAAAAAATAAATAAATAAAAAATGTTGTGGCTGTTCTCGTAGGTTCTAGCCGAGATTATTTTGGGTGCAGAGAAACAATTTCTGTTATCCAAAGCCGCTTCCACTTCTTATTCCATGCCAATATGGATCCATTGGCACGTAGTCAAATACGCTCCATGTTCCCATCGTTGTTGAACGCTGCTGTCCAACAGGCCTTGTTTCTCCAGAATACATTATTTTGATTAATTGCAGCAGGTCCCCATTGAATTTGAATGACCTCCAAAAGAGTATCATGTGACTTCCTGTGCAGGCCCTAGATTTCTATAAAGCATTATAATGAGCCTTATTAGCATAAACATGAAGACAAGAGAGAGGTTTCTAAAACGGGCTGGGGTGTTTTTATCTTTTTATCTGGTAACTTTTCTCGATAGTTTTTACCTCGTCACATGAACCTGCAAAGCGCGGCTCGGATAGACTTCAGTGCATAAGGATGGTGATTAATGCAAATGCTTTAGGCAGCGAGGAGTGCACAGGGACAGCAGTTAAGGGAAATTTAGTGTGTCCTGTTATTTTGCCATAAACGCTGTAGCGTGTCACGATAAAGCAAACTGGAACTCGGTGAGTTATGACGCTTCCCCGTGTGTTCGGCCCATACGGCGGTGAGAAAAGACCAAAATCAGCTCATTATTTGCACGCTGTCATAGTTGATCTGTCGGGTGTCGTCGTGAGCTTGATGCATAAAACAACTTTTACAATGAGGAATGCTTTCAAGGGTTAAGTTAAAATGATTAGGATGAGCGATGCGTTGAATGATTTAATACACGTCTGAGAGGAGATATGCATATAGGATTTTAATGTGGTCTGATTTCTTTCGATTCGTGGTTTAGAAAATCCCCGTATCGGGCAAGCGCAAGGAGGAAATGATCTCGTTCGACTTTCATTAGAAGCAGATAAACGTAAGTATTTATCAGGGGTAAAGATGGAGCTGCAGGTTGAGATCCTCGTGTTGCTCCTGCAGTGGCAGTTCAATGCCTTCCTTAATCAGAATGGACAGCGGGTGTCATAAAGGACCAAAGCACTGACCTTCCATTTGTAGGATTGCCTCTTACAGCCTGAGCCAGTCTTCTGCAACACTGATCTCTAAGTACTCATGCACTGAAATTTGAATCTTATCTTACAGCAAAAAAACCTCTCTGAATGCCAGACGCATTCATGTTAAAAATCGATGTGTGGAGGGAGAGATCTGGTACGAGCGAACGCTCTTCAGTTGTCTTGACGATCAAATTGTCACCTTAACAAGACCGTTTTCTCTCCTCTGCAATCCTATAAAATGGCTGATGGACGACAGATATGATCAGGTGGTTGTTTTAATCGATACACAGGATCTGATGTTACAGTCTTTTGTGCCATAATCCAGGTCGAGCAGCCATAGAGAAGCCTAATTCAGATGTCAGAAGAAGGATATACTCACCTACAAATAGTGACTGGGGCATAAATCTGCGTGACAATCAGACAGGCAGCACAATTCATTATGTAACCAACTAATCTAACTGCTCCATTCACCAGGCAACTAATTTGATTAATAGAGGTTATGGCTCCTGGGTTTCTCGATTCCTTCTAAATCAGTATTTTTCTCTTTCTGCGAGTAGGTGAGGTTTGTGGAATGACTAAAGACCACCTGGAGGCCTCTTCACAAATCAATACCAACCTCATGGTCGACGTTATCTCCTAAGGAGGGGAGTTAAGATTGATTGTCGTTAAGCACTTTACAGGATGGAAAGAGGATGAGGACGGATCATAAAACGCCCACACACCACCTACCCATCCCTCTCAGCTGCAACAGAGTGCAGCCGATCGATAAGAGCAGGATCAGCGAAAAAATAAATAAATAAAAATAAACGGTAAAGAAATAAATATCTAAATAAACACGGGAAGCAATAGTAAATTGCGCAAGGAACATTGATCAGATCTGCAGCAGGAGGATCACAAAATATCAACGTGCGGGATCGCCGGGAGAAAAAATGTGATCATGTGATTCATTTAAAGAGTTCCCTGCAAGATTGATTTGGCTTTCTCGTGTTTGTTTGTTTATGTAACCCGTGGAGTCTGTGCCGTGCAAGACAAAGAGGTTCTCTTCAGTCCTGTGCATTCCTGACACAGAATCCACAGATTAAATAACCTCTGGCTCCACAGTAATGAGGGGAAAGTGGGAGTATTAGCTTAACTCACTCGTGAGGTAAAATAAATACCCACATTGGATTATTAGAAAGCAGGGGATGGATTATCATCTTAAAGAGAGAACAGGAAGTTTAATGTACACACATTAGCTCTGACGTCCTAAGCAGTATATTTTGTGCACATAAGACTATATATAACTGCAAATACGCACATCTAAAAGAACATTATCTTTCAATTCCTGTTATTGCACCCTCTCCTGCCTCACTTATGCGGCTGAGATGTTTCACATTTCACACTAAGCCATGCCTGCTGCACAGCCCACTTCACTAAAATACCTAAAGAGTCAACATTACATAACTGCACCGGCTGACATTCCTCCTTTACGTCACAGCACATGACGTTCACGTGCCCCAGTAAACAGATCTATATAAATACTTGTGAAAGGTCGTCTCTCAGTCAGCATCTCAATCTAATATTCAAATCATGTATCATTGGAAGTGAGCCAGCTGGGTTTTCGACTCAGTCTTGGCCATGGCTGCATGTCAGCAATTTGCATATACATACATACAAAGTTTAATATATTCTTTATATATTCCAGTTGCAACCTGCAAAGGATGTCTCTTTGGCTTCCATATTCTGTTTTTACTACTTTATTTTGTTTGGACTACAGTCATTTAAAATACAAGTGGAACCGGTTAAAACCTGTATTGACGCGCTTGCTCTTGACATACTGCGGCCTTAGTCGATACTTGGACACAGACCAATGTGGCGTGTGCAAAGATTTGATTATTTGATCTGTGTCTTCTGTTGTCTTTGTGCTGTTTTTTTTCCTCGCTAGTGCCTGCTGTTGAAGTCAGAATACAGCCTTGTGGATGAATAAACTCTTTGACAGCATTTTCATCATCTCAGGACGTGATGAGATGCCTCTAATGTAAAATGTGGATTGTTGCCTTTTTGTTTTCCTTCTGTAATTATGAAGTGATTATTCCAGCCATGTGGACAAACAGCTGAGCTTGTGGTCAGCAGATGCACTGCTCTTCAGAGACCGTCCACACCAGAAAAACATGGCTGGAAGTAGAGTGCATTGTCACAAAATGTCTCATACCAGCAGTGTCAACATTGGTTTCTTTAAACCGAACACAAATGTCTTTTTTATTATTTTTGCTGCCTGAATTTAACCGCACTTTAACCACGGCGTTCAAAAAACAGAACACTGTCACATGAGTTGTTTTGGAAGGCTAGACTAGGTTGGATATTTGAATTCAGAGAAGGTGTTTTATGTATTTTGGAGAGGATAAGCTTATAAGTGTGAATATACACCCCTTGAAAATGTTATTTCTCATCTAGTGGTGTTAATTCTCACCTAGCAGTGATGTCAGGTCATGT
The DNA here is from genome assembly GCF_000972845.2 of Larimichthys crocea. NCBI lineage: Eukaryota > Metazoa > Chordata > Actinopteri > Sciaenidae > Larimichthys > Larimichthys crocea. The sequence continues at coordinate 5,191,684 of NC_040018.1, forward strand.
GCGTACACTGTGACATCACTGCTGGGTGTGGTTACAGGTGCCACGGTGCAACACTTCTGACGACGGAGCCTGGAGGTAAAAGAGATTTGAAGATTTCAACCAGAGAGAGCTCAAACCACATGTACTGCAAGCATACAGCGCTGAGTCCTGACACTAAAATGTGCCTATTTTTAAAAGAATTCTATTATAGTTGTTTTCAGCACTTGCATCGATGTTCTCTCACTAATCATTCCTTGACCTAGCACGGAAAAAACATAAACAGCAACACCGCATGTCTGAATTCATCACTGATTTGTCTCTATGTGAGTCAATCAATCAGTGTGTCATTGTCAAGTCTGTTGCTAGCCTATGAGTCATAGGCAAGTGTCATGGGCTGTGACGCTTGCAGCTCTTTCTGACAGAACCTGTCAGTATGTGAACAGTTAACTGTCACGCTGAAGAGAAAAGCGGTTTTCTAAAGCGCTGCAGGAGGTTTACTCTTACCTAGCAGCATTCATGGCATCCATCGAGGTGAAAGGTGCACTCAGCGCTGAAATAATCCCCCCCCCCACCACTCATAATGAAAATACACACATGTGCACAAACGTGCAGTAGGCCTACACTTAAGGATCCTGGTTTTGAGCAAAGTACAATGCAGTATAAGGGGGAAGTCTTAGGACTCCGCTCCCTGGTTTCCATCCATCCATCCATGAGCTGATAGCAGCTGGCATTGGGTGAGAGGTGTGGTACATCCTGGACAGGTCTCAGTTCATCACAGGGCTCAAATGTATCTATCTTTGTAGATACAGTATATGTATATATTTGTGTTTTATTGATATTAATTAGTTCAGTAAACTCAAAAAAGGGATTCATCCATATGCATACAGAGTAAGTTAAACATTACTTTACACCTCCTGTTAGAGTTTCTTGCACTCACATTATCACTTACTGTCATAGTGACTGCAGAAATCTGCTCGTTTCAGAAAAAAAAATGAAGAGTAAAGCAAACACATTAAATATAAAACAGGCTTTGACAGGTTTGCCATCTCAGAAACTGTAAAGGAACTTTCCCGAAAGCCAAATTCGAACAAGGTGACTTACTCTGCGAAGAGTGAAAAGCGCTGCGTATCTCGTGGCTTAAGAGAGATAAAATACAGCAGCTCTCAACCGCACAAGAAATAATTAAGGTTAGTTAAAAAAGTAGGGATTGATTCATGACATATTTTATTATTAAAGTGTCTGAGTTTGACAGTTCTGAAGACATTCAAGTAGAGAAGCTTTAAATACTATAAAGTAATAAAATACAGGCTGTTATCACTTTTCTCATTCAAAGAAAAAAAGATCCAAAATATTCTTGACAGTCTTTGTCCTGAACTCAATTGTACTGAACAATGTTGCACTAAGTCAGTCAAATAACCAGGATGCAGATCTCACTGTGGCTCACTCATTTTTTAACTTCCTTATTCTCATGCTGGAAGGCACATTTTAACTCCTCTCCGCTCAAACACCAGCTTTGAGATTAGACTCCCTGAACGAGAGTGAAAATGGAGCCAAGTACGCCCTACATCTGTCTGCGTTTGTTCTTAAAAGTGGTCAGGATAAGGACAACACTGCGGTCCACCAGCCAGAGTGCTCACTGGTAATGTTGTAGGTGTAAATGGAGTCATGCTCTGTTGAAAGAGTAAGGCTTGTGTGCTCGTTCCCCTCATCCATCATATTTGAGGGTGTATGTGTCTGTCTATGTGGGCAAAGAGAGATGGAGGATGCTCTCCAGCCGGGCCCAGGAGATGGGCTGAAGGGAAGATGACAGATGACGGATGAGGTGCCGTCATGGTTTCCTAAGAGCTCAGTAAGACCTGTCTGCTGGCGGCATGTCTAAATTATTACCTCAGCTTTGCAGGCGTTTGTAGCACTCAGCCCCGGTCTTGTGTTATTCCAGCGAGGCTGCAGACCTTTAGGTTTTGTGAGCTCATGTTTTTAATCATTCACCTTCTGCGGGGCAATAAGATACTCATCTGCGTACCTCTTGCTGCTTGAATTAACACATGTCTGCTCGTTTCTATAGTCTGATAGAGATGATAGAGACGCGTTTGAAAATTCATCTTGAGGTACAATATCGAATAGTGTCGCTAATTCAAAACCCGACAACAAAGCACAGTTGGTCAGTGCTACTGTACCATCAGGAAGCCAGATGCTATAACCAGCTTTATTTTCACCAGAGAGATGCAATGATCATAGATGTGAAAGCCATCTATTTTTTATCCCCACTCTGACTGCTGTAGAATATATAAGCTCCATACACTGTATAATATATAGTGGGTGTGAAAAGTGAAGCCAATGTGGAAGTGCCTTAAACTGGAATTCTTTCTAACGGCCAACAGGGGGTGACTCCACTTAAAAACTCATTGTATTGAGTTTCAGTAATAAAAATGACCTTATGACCCGGTTTAGTACTTCAGGAAACAGTTTCCACATGAGTTTGTGGTTTCACTCGCCAGTTTTAGGCAAGAATCCAAAGTGGAAGTGCCAAAAACCCCAGTTTCTTAAACGGCCACTTGACTCTGGGTACAAGAGTCCCCGTATTAAAATGGCCAATGTACAGAAATAAACATGTTCACAGCCTTGCACAAAACTTAATATTCAATTTATATTAAGGCTTAAAGTTATGCAGAAATTAAGAGCATGGTCACTTTGTTTGAGCTTCATTCGGCCTGCCTCAGCTCCACCCATGCCATACAGCTTTGCCCATTCTTTGGATTATTGTGGAGCTGGCAGAGGCCAAGAACTGCCAAGATGGCGACAGCCAGAGTATGTCACAGATACTACAACCATGTTTTATACTGTCTATGGCTTTCTTCACGCACGCAATGTTTATTTTTGCAAACCATGATCCCATTTAGAGTAAAACAGACAATAAAGAAGGGTATGCTTTAGGGCGTGGCTACTAAATCGATACCACGGTTTGTCCTCAGATTCTCCGTCACATCCAATAAGGACATATTGTGTATCAATGCGTATCCTCCCCTGCTCCAACACTTCTGCTTCCAAAGAAACAAGATGGCTCAAGGCAATGACAGTCCACAAACCAATGGTTGACTTCATGGTGGGTTTAAATTCCTACGCATGTGTGTTTCAGGATTCAACGATCACGTGGCAAGTTGCAATATGGACATGGTATGTCAAGAATTAACATGTGAGTCGCGTTTCCTTTTCAGTGTGTTATATGTTCCTAGAAATGCTTGTCTCCAGCGATCGTTGTTATTTTTAAATACTTGACTCAAATGAACCTTAATGATGAATCCTGCTGGACGCTCATTAATTCGAGTTTAAAAAAAAAAAAACATGCATGGGGTGTGATCTGCTCCATGTGAACACGGAGCAGATCACACTCCAGATTTTACTGTAAGCTTGTATAGCGAGTGCCGCGTCCCTCTGTGTTCGACTGTGGCCCTAGAAAGCATAACTGGCAGGGAGGCTGACAGAAATGTGAACTAGACACGTCTCTGCCAGACACTGTGGGCTAGTGCTGAGTGGGTGCTTCAGCATGCCAAGTTAGTGTGAAGGAAAGTAGGGCAAACAATGCAATCCAAAATACAACAAAGGGGACATTTCCTTCTGAGAAATTACACAAATATAATGTGGCTACAAGATTTGCACATACAGTATTTGAAAAGGAAAATAGCAACGCTGAGTTGTTGCAGCTTCCCTGCAGTGCCATGGCACATTTGTTGCAAGCTACAATCTTATAAGACATTTGCAAAACTGCAAATATCAGCCAAGCTCTATTGATTGTGCACTTCGATAATGTCGAGATGGAGATGTGATAGTTCACCCTCTGTAAAATGAAATATTTTGTACAAGATCTGGCATAAATCTATGAAAACTTAAATGTGTACGAAATGGAGCCTTTACTTCCTTTTTTTTAATCCAAGGTGTAATACAGAGATATTCCTCACCCCCACACTCCTTTGTACTGGGTCTCTGTGCCTGGCTGTCTTAGTCATCTCTACTGTGAAAATGTTACTTCAGTATTTTCATTAATTACTCACACTGAGGTCCAGACAAGTTAAGGAAGATGCAGCACTAAAATGTTGTGTCATAGCACCCTTGTGCAACATTTCTTTGTGTAATTATTTATTTATCTTTTATTCATTAATAAAGGGACACTCCTTTGTTTATGTCAAGGATGATCTGTGACTGAAATCTGCTTGTTATTGTGGTTTGAGAGGATCCTCCTCCACCCCTCATCATTTAAACTCTGGGACTGGTGTTACAAAACTGCATTTAATGGCCCTTCCATAAATCTATTTTAACCCTTCATTAGAAACTGCTGTTGCACTCGCAGTCTCACTTGGGGAAGATCCATAATAAGGGCACAACGAATGACTGCTTCTATGTCTATAACATGCCCGAAAATGATATTCTGGCACCAAAAGTTACATCTTTGAATTGTTTGCTTCGTCCAACCAACAGCCCAAATGTGTTCAATGCACAATAATACAGAAAAAAAATGTAAATGCTCACATTTGAGAAGCCGAAACATTTGTTGACATTAACAACAAATATCCATAGCAGCTAAATGACTGACGATGTTCACCTGCTAGCTGCTACCTTTGACCGCCATTCCTTCGGGCATGGGAAGGAAGCTCAAAGTGGGTTTATTGGAGCTTGTTCACTGAAAACAGCTGCCTGCTGCTCGGAAATGGGGTCGATGAAAGTGATGAGCGTGAACCAAAACAGCAAAAAAAAAAAAAAAAAAAATGAGCTGAAAGAGCTAAAAGAAAGGGAGAAGCTGAGAGGAGCTGCAGAAGTAATAAGTCTCATGGCTTCATTATTGCAGCTTTACAACAACAATTCACTGATGAGAAAACTTATCAATTAATTACCTGTCGACTAATTGACTGATCGACTTCTCGGCACTGCTCCATATGAAGGGAGAAGGTATAAATGAAAAGGTTGTCTGTGCTTGGCCACCGTAAACAGAAAACATCCATCACCATGGAGATATGATATATGTATCGCTTGCTGTATTACGTACTGTTTCTGTGTGAATGCATAACATCATCAAAACAACAGGGATGTAATGTTCTGGTCCAGTCCCCACTTAGCGGTTTGATGAATCCCTTTGGCAAAAACAAAAAAAGCTGATAGGGTGTTGTGGCTGAAACGAGGATGAACCAGCTGTGTTGTCAAATATATGAGAAAACAGAGAAATACTTCAATATAACCTCAATATAGATCAAAATACACAGTGAATCACAGAACCCTCCTCGTCTCTTGTTACATGTTCTACTTCACCACGCTTCACCAACAGTAACAAACTCTTCGAAATGGTCCTCGCTGGTTTTTCTAATCCCAGCCTCCCAGCACTCATTAACACTGCCACCACATGCAAAGCACTCAACATAGCACGCGACCCCCGCCAACCTCCTGAACTCATGCTTCGCTCTACTCCCCGTACAGCCTCACATACAGATCCCTGTTATGTAAAAAAGCAAACCATAAGAGCATTGTGCCCTCTACCATCACTACTGCCCTCAACAAACTGTAGTAATAACACTAATGTACTCGTGTACTTCTGACTCTGTTGTGTGCCTAACTGAATTTCCCCCTGGTGAAAATCAATAAAGTCTATCTTATCTTTTTATGTGGCTATGTTTTTGAGGTAGTTTGTTTGATTTAGATTTTGTTCTTGTGTGTGTTCAGGCTGTGGAAACTATTTTCCTCTAGTTTTATGTCTGACAATTTGTGTAAATCAGGTATAAAATAATCCTCGGTAAACAATGAAGTTTAATAATACACACCTTTTAAAGGGTCGGTGTGTAAGATTTATGGGGCGCTATTTACAGAAAATGGCAGAAATGCAATATAAAATGTGTATAATGAATCGTTTAATGAGTCTATAATCACCTGAAAATGTCTTTTACCTCAAAATGAGCGTCTTCTTATACCGAGTCCGTCATGTTGAAGGGATTACTATCAGGAGCTACACCACTGCCACTAAATCCTGCACAAAGATCCTTTAAAAAGAGTAAAGACTCAGTTTTGACTGTCTAATTTACCTCATCATGCCTCTGCTGAGGCAGCAGCTCTATGGCAACTGCACCATTGAGTTCAATTTCAGGTTAGTTATGAGTGCTCAGTAAACTGAACAGATGTAATTACAACTCAAACGCCAAGAACACAACACCTTTTTTCCTCTGCTGCTCATGATTGAAATGCCTTTGTCATAATAAACAGTGTAGAGATGTTTTTCTCATATACTGCTCTGGTGTTAGGCCTATTATTCGCAATTAAGTTCTAATTTTGTAATATATTCATTATGATTGAAAGATGAGGATATCTGCAATTCAAAGACTACCACTTGTGTTCTAAATTATTCTCTAAATTCATTTTAATCACTTAACCGAGTTTAAATACTAAGTGGTAAAATAAATCACAGCATTATTAATAGTACCCCACAAGCACTAATTAGCAGCAACAAGGCACCAGCAGAGGGCATCAAAAAATCATCATGTTCCCAGTCAGCTATTTGTAGCCGCCTCCAACAGCTACATTTAACAAGAATCAAAAGGATGCAGTGGGGACAACCAGGAAAAAAGGCAAAAGCTGTTGGGCCACCACATGCTTATGGGATGTAAATGTGACAGCTAAGCTGGGCTAACATATTGCTGTCATGTCGTGCTGCAGAGCAGTAGTGAAGCTGTCAGATCACTCAAACCTAGAAGTACCAGCCATGAACAACTGGACAGTATACTGGCCGTTTCAAACGCTCTGACTTCAGAAGCAATCACAGTCCACTGACTATAAACTGAAACGAGTTGTTAAATCACTTCCACTGCAGCTCTATGATTGCATCTAGGATAAACCATTTTACCTTTGAGGTTCAAAGTAAAGACAAATATAATGATGCAGTCATCCAATCATTTCCCAAGATAAAACAACTTCCATTCCTCAGAAAATGTCAGATAAACACGGTTCTGCTTTGATAATAAAATATGTGTAAAACAATGCATCATCCTATATCTACTCAGCACGCGGTTCATTTAATCCAGATGTGGAAGTAACTAGATTAGATGTGAGTCTTGCCAGATCTCCACTGGATGTATCCAATCATGTTATGTATGAAATGCACTGCAGGAGTGCAAAAATATTTCAACTGAGATAGCAGAGATGTGCAGCGGCAGCTGTAAAGGCACTCTGTCTTATGGGTGCTTCTTGAAGCAGGGATGTGTGCCAAGAAGGAACAAAGTCCCTTGCAAATCCATTCACTGGGAATGGTTGTCATCCCTCCAATCCATTCAAATTTGATTTGGCAAAAAGTAGTTTGCATGACAGAACCTCATGCTCCAATTGGGGTATGTGATGAGGGGGAGGTGAATGACGCACATGCCCGGGAAGCTAAATGAATCAGGAGAAGGAATCCCAGGGCTCATACAATACACTTGGTTAATAAATCTACAATCTAATTTTGATAGGCCAGTTTATGCAGCTAGGATATGACCAAATAGATTAACTCTACAGTGTAGAGTAGATACATGGATAGTGCCTCATAGGAAGACGTCTCTGGGTTTGAACCCTTCAGGTGTCGGTGCCTTTTCGAGTGCAGCTTGTATTGCTCTCTGTCTATGTGAGAAACAATTAGTTACAATTGATTATTGGTTAATCTGTCTATTACCTTTCTAATGAATTGGTGATTGCTTGGTTACTTAAGGGGTTCCAAAAGGTCATAATTTTCCAAGAAGAAGTCTTTAAATTGTCGGTTTTGTCCAACCAAAGCTCTAAAACCCAAAGATATATTTCATTTTGTCCAACCAAAGCTCTAAAACCCAAAGATATATTTCATTTATATTTTGCAGCAGGTGTTTGCCTTTTTTTTTCCAATAAGTACCTTAATTTTCTGTCCATAAACTAAACAAGCACTCACATTTCAGCACTTTAAGGCTGCTATAATTAACCAATATTCTTTATTAACAATGGATCAAAGTGTTTATAAAGGGATTCAGTCATGATCACAAACCCACCGAGAATTCTCAGAAAACTCTGCAAGCACAACAGAGTGTTTCAGCATCTTTTAGCTCATTGTTTTGGTTGTACACTTTGCAGATTTACTCCCACCCGCTATAAGATACCTCCCTGGCACAAAAGGGTAGACAGATGAAGTTAGTGACTCTAGTGAGCTAAAGAACCCGCTATCTCTGTCAGGAGTGAGTGGAGACCAAACATGTTAAACAGGTTAAAAAGAGAGTCAGTAGGTCTTAGATTTATCAAATGACAAGAAACATGACTCTAAATGATACAGCAATACAATGCTCTTCTGTGTCTGCCTGATGTGCAAATAAGCAACTATTAGCCAATCTTGGAACCTGTCTGGTATTGCTTGATGACGAATTAGCCTCTGGGGGCAACGGCTAGTGTTTCATGGCTTTCGGTGTAGCCAGTAATTATCCAAAAACCAGATAATCTGGACTAAAGCTTCTTGAACAATGAATCTCCACAAACCAGACAAATTGCAGCTAATCTCTATTAAGAGATAGATTCACATGAATGCAGCTAATAAAAATCTAAATCATTATAGCTGATGAATTTAGCCTCATTTGTTTTCCACGTAAACTATTGCAATTAAAACTCAAATGTGATTGGTCAATACTACTCGCACTACGAACGGAAAATAGAGCGTTTCCGATGTCAAAATCTTGGTCCCATGCGTACAGATTCTGCATTACTATGCTTATACACTTCTTGATATCAGTTTATAGATTAACTGTTCGCCAAATCACCCTGAAGCTTTGTTGCATCTTGTTTTTTATGCCCCCAAACAGCCAAAAGCTCATCTAATGCTAGTTTAAGCCAAATAGGTTTTAGAACTTTACCTTTTTCTTGTAAGTTTGTGTTCTGCGTCTGTACTCAGTCATAGATAGTGCGGTCAAATCTACAGTCGACAACTGTAAAGTGGTTAGAATTAATAGCTTTTTCATGCTAACAAGGACAGCAGAGAAAACATGATGCGATTGTGTTACATGAAAACCCCAAGTGTCCAGATATCCGGTGCCTGCTACATATAATTTGATTATATCTACAAACATACTGCAGCACACATCCACACACACACACACATTTCGCAACCCGATCCTTCCAGCCTCGCCTGTCTTGGTTCTCACACATGGAACAGTCCTTGTTGAAGTCCTTGGTGAGTACATGCATCAACACACATTCTTCTTTGCTCTCAAGCTTTTCCATACACAATATGAAAGGACTTTGCAAACTCAATGAAGAACAATTGCAGTGGCTTCTTTCTTCTTCTCACTCAGATTTATATTGGCTTCCAAAATGTTCTGATTCAATGGTCAATCTTCATTTAACACACCCAAGAAGGTCAATTGGTCAATAAGTCATCCAGTCGCTGATGGTGTTTGACGTAAGAAAGTGCTCGGCAGCTGCTCAAAGCTGATCTCAGGCTGGTACCATCTGAGGCACTCAAGGCAGAAGCCCTGGCTGCGGGATACAATGGCCGCTGAGTTGTGTGGGAGTGAACAGCATGGACTTGTCTGTGGTTGGTCAGACCCTGGAGAAATTGATCTCAGATATAAGTGGATTTATCTTTCTTTCTCAAACAAATCTTTACTGGGTTTTGGGGGGAGTGGAATTTACAACGCATGGACGTCATTTATTCCTGTAGCAGCGAAATGCTGGTCTATCGGACAGCTTCTTAAGCTTTATGTTTTTCTCTCTGAGTTGCTGTCAGGAGAACACTTTCAGATCTATAGAAACCTGGGGTACCCACTTGTCCTTTTATTAACTTCCAAAGATATGTCACTTCATCTGTGCTGCTACTGCCAAAGTTACCCTTCCATATACCATTCTTTTGCTAGTCTGCTAACAAACCATGTGTGTTTGGATAGACAAAAATTATCTCAGACAATGGGCTACAAGTGTGCCTGGCACCCATCCTGGACTCAGTATGAGAGCTCCCACTCCCTCTGTGCTTTTATATCGTTTTTGGCCGTAGCCAAAAGAAGTTTGCACAAGTCACAGGTGCCCAATGGTACTCTCAAATCCACTGAAACCAATTTGGGCAATATCATCTCAGTTGTCTTTTTCATTATGGATAACAGCATGTTTGTTGCTACTTCCAGTCAAAGAAATCACTGTGGAGTTGCCTTAACAGTTTTGTCAGGGGCTCCGCCCGATTTTCATTTCCACAAATTTCCACAGTTTGCTCTTTACTGTTACTGCTGTCCTTCTGCTTATTGCACTGAAGCTAAGAAGAGCTTGTCTTTTGTGAGCTTTCTCATCTCTTCCAAGGGGTTCACATCCCTGGTTTGAGTTTGGCTGGGACCCTCATTTCTGCTCCCTTTCCCCAATTTCCTGTCAGCCTCCAAACCAAGATCAGCTAAGTTGTAATTGAAATTCATAAGAAGCATCACTAAAATACACAGAAGCTCATGCAGTAAACACCAACCTCAAACAAATGCATAAATGAAAAGCTTCCCATCTAAACCCTTGCCAAACACAGCTTTTCTTTTCTTTTTTCTTCAGGTATGTTTTAAAACAATACTCACATTTCCGTGTACACATTGAGAGCACTACAACTGTTGATACTGACTGCCAAGAGTCTCCTTCACAAAGCAACTACAGTGCAAATGATAGGGGACAAAATCTGCAGTCTTATTTCTCAGAAAATATTTAGAAATTCGGATGTCTTTTTAGAAAAGTCATCCACAACCCACAACAGAATAACCCACAAACATGATCAGCATTTACAAATGGTATGATTTAAAAAATGCTCAAACCCTTGGGCTTAAGTACTGAGTGTGTGACTACACCTCATGCCAATTTAACACACATGAAAATACATCCTACAATGAATGCCACAATTTACTGAAAACCCTTCCAGTGATTTAGACTTTCTTGTCCACTGTTACATCATATGCTCGTCTCTCCCTTGAAAATAATCCTACTAAAATGTCTGAGACATGAAATGACCACCAAGTCCCATCCAGTCTAGCTGCATTTCAACTGGCACAGCTGAAGCTGTCTCTGGCATACACACACATACTAAAGCTCCATAAAAGTACAATCTGGAGGCTCAAACATGCTTTTTTTTCTTTCCAAATCAATCAATACTAATTAATAAACAACAACAACCACATTTTCTTTTGCGTTCTAACTTGTTATGAAAAGGTCCAACAAAACTCAAGATGACAAGAAGCTGAATAATGAATAATGTATAACTCAGTCTTTTACTGTGCATGTGTATTTACCAAGCATGCTAATGAGTACATCAGTAGGAAGACAGACTATCTACAGTCAGGTTCCTATGTGGTTTCAAATGTGAATATGGACAAGAATACAAATCTAGTAAAAATCTGATAAAGAAATCGCGTGGGTTATGTAAAACTATATTGGCTGGTAATGGTTAAATAGGACCACGATGTTGGAGACCTCTGATCTCCAGAACTTGTCTCCAAAGAAATAAAGTGAGTTTGAACAATCATTGGTAGGTTATTAAACAAACAAGCAAATGATTGAACACTATAAAACCATTTACTTAAAGGTGAAACTGCACTTTGTGTCAAGGCCATGAGCATTTATGGTCAGGAGAGAAGAAGCTGTGTTTTACATTGCAAGTGGTGCTTGAATATAAAAACGGTTTGAAGTTGGTTTGCTGTTACAGCAGCTAATTAAAACTGACTAAATTTAGGACTAAGCAGCGAAAGACTTTCAAACTAATACCATGTAAAATGTCAGCTGGGCTCCTAGACGTATTAGCACATTGATGACTGCAGTCCTGACTACACTTCCATGGAACATGAAGGATGTGAGCGGATGCATTACTTGAATTTATGATTGTAATCCATTTAATCTTTGTCAGGTTTGGCATATTTTTCACAGAGCCTCAACACTTTCAAGGACAATTCAACGTCACAACTTTGCTTTGATAAAGTGACTGTTAAAGGCCTATACAATATATTAGCCTGTCAGATTTATATTTAACACCAGCTAATTTAATCCAGGCTTTTACGTAACGTCAACATTTTATGAGATTATCACATTTCGTCACTGATGTGCCTCTAGGGAACAGTGTCTGGCTATCAGCGTCACTATTTAGTGGCATTTCTTTGTAAAAATGAGTATTGCAGACTTGGCTTTCAGACTAGAGTTTAGAGAATCAGAATGAAATTCATTTCCTGTCCTGTAGTCTGGAGGATCAACATAATTTATGACTTTGGGTTGTCCAGGGCCTGGTTGTCTCTAGGAAATTAGGATTTAGGGGAATTATTATCAATCAATGATAAATCTGGTTCATAATCTCTGTCACATACCCTCTCTCTCTCTCTGCTGTATGTTCAGTCTCTTCTGATTTGCTCTTGAATAAAGGATCTTACATGTAATTAAAATTAAAATTAAAATTAAAAGGCACATATGACGACAGATTTACACATAAAAGGTAATATAAAATCTGAATTTTTATTGATGATCTTTCTTGTCCGATCCGTCTGTTTGAGGATCTGTTCATAGCCCTGGGGAAAAAAGGCCTCTGCCGAGTAGGAAACCAAAGCTGGAGTCAAAGCTCTGCTCTCAAAGCTAGTTATAATGAACTCTGCATGTTTGAAGTCAGACATGCACACATCTCTGCAAAGACTACCAAACTTAAATATAAAATGCTACTCTATAAATGCAGTCAACTGATAAAGTATACATAAATAGTTAGATATTGTTCATTCATGATGAGACATCTTATATCCACTTGGCACTGTACGACCTGATAAATTGTAGAATTACCATTTAAATATTGGGAATTTGGGAGGATAAAATGTTACAGTAGGTCTTATCCTGTAAAGCACACCTATTGACAATTACAGGCCCAAAAGCAACTGAATTTCTATTAAATTTGTTGTGTATAATAATTGTCCCCAGTGGAGGAACTCTGTTTTTGTTGCCTCATGATGTACTTTAATTGTGCATGGAGGTTTTCTCATAACCTAATTGTAGCAGATTGCTATGCAATTTGCAGAGAGAATTTATGACCCCAAGAGGATAAACTCTTTTGGTTTTAATGAATCCTGCACTTTCCTCAAGATAGCACAAAGTAAATTATTGGCAGACACACTTTTACAAAAAAAAAAAAAAAAAAAGGGTAGTGGTAAAATATGGCAAATATAAACACAAACAGAACCAGCCTTGTATTATTATACACCAATCAATAATGTTCAAGACTGAATGGACAAGAATGTTCATGTTTATTATGGATTTGTGAACACAGTGGAATTAAAACAAGTATGCACTGAATGTATTTTATTTGCTGTGAATTGTGCGTGCATATAATTGCAATCAGCATAATTATGAATTTCTGTATTTATTAGCCCTGCTCGTTGCATAGCTCTTGGGATGGCGATGTCAGCTTGTCAGTCAGTCTGACACTCTAGTCTTTTGCAGAGTAAATATTTTGGCAGATGTTTGCAATAAAAATTGGTACACTTATTAACTTACTATGCAATCCAATTTGACTAAACTGAGGACACAGTTGTACAATAAAAAGCTCGAGCTTGTGACTAAAAAGACACTTTAAAGAGTTCGTTAGGAGGCTATATGTGATATTCATGCAGTTTTAAAACTTAACTACACACGATGCACTCTAGGTTGTTTTTGACCACTTAGTTGAAACTGCACATATCTACAGTCCAGAAATAATTGTATTTGGGAGTGCAGACAGAGGTTTTCTAGGGAAGCGGATTGAAGTCCTTTACATCTCTATCAGCAAAGTCAGAGCAGGCAAGAAAACAAAGTGGGGCCTGGGTGAAAGGATTAAGGAAAGAAGAGGGCCCAGAGCAAAGTGCTGCTGTCGGTCTGATAAGTTTGCTGAGGAGGCTGATTCACATTCGAATTTGGCAGACATCAAACCATTATTGCTTGCAGAGGACATGAGCAAAAGTAAGTACATGATTATGTTTTCTTAAACTGTACCTCGAAACCTGTAGCAGCACGAGCTGGGACTAGAACCTTTTTGTTTGCATAGCTACAACTCACAGCAGCTACAGCCACTTGATTTATGTGTCTTACTAAGCTTATTTAGCCGGCTATCTAGATTAGATTATGTGGCATGCAGCTCAGTAAATTAAACCTGATAGAGAGGATAAAGTCTTATTGCCAACCTGAACCAGCAGTAACTCAAGGTCCTCATTATCTTTTGTTTTGTTACCTGGTGACAAACAGATATTAATCCCCCCTAAAATCCTCCATCAAAAACATTTCTTTGCCGGTTTGCTTTAATCAGTACCATCAGTACTTCATAAAAGCTTGATGTGCTCTGAATTACAACGAATGTTTCTTCAACACTCAGTGCTGATTAGTTAAGATCCATTATGAACATTTCTGTTGTCCTTTGTTTATATTTTTCTGTAGAGCTCTAATAATGCATCTACTTCAGCTACACCTTGCCACCCACAGAGGTAACCTATGATTTGACTTGCAAATAGGTGCAGCCATCAGTATTACATTTTTTTTTATGTTTAATCATCAGGTAAATTCAGTCAGTTTTCTCAATATCACGTCAAAGTTAATTTATTTATTGACTCGCGTTTCCCGGTCCCTTCAAATCAATATTTCTGCTAAAATTACGTGCAGGAAATTTGACTACTAACTGTTACACACATTTACTGAATCAGGTCAATAAGGTGTGATACACTGCAACTACTTTAAAATGTCATACTTACTTTGGCAGCCATTGACAACTCAAATCAATCAGAAATAACTATGACTAAATGTTCGGTTTAGTTGAGTACATTACAGGGCTTTATACCAGTTGGGGGCAGAGAAACTTGAAACAAACCATGTTCTGGTCAAATTGTAAATGTAAGCCCAATTGTCTCCGTCCTTTTAACAAGTGCTCGGTTCCCATCAGCTCTTGAGAATCTGGATCATTGGCTAAGTGGTACAACTTTTTTTTTAGCTGGTTTCAGCTAAGCAAGTAGTGAACACCTGGCTTGTCAGAGCATGAGTGTGAATGGTGTTACTTCCAGTAACTGACTTTGGATTTGTGGTTACTACCAGCTGATGACCAGAATAAAGTGACTGATCAGTTCTCTTTTGAAATGTTGAAATATGAAGAGATTTTCCAACAGATGTAATGGTCTCAGGTTCACATATTGGTGGCATTTTACCTATACTGTAAAGAGAAGTATGTTTGTAAGTGGTAGGCTTCAACTCCCAAGTTTGACAAGGCAGGGTACTGCAGCATTGACCCAAATGTGTCAAACTTAACAGTGATCAGCATCATGAGAAAAAACATAGCATTGAGAGCATAAACCCTAAAATGAATATGTCATTTATTAAACAATTTAAAGAGCACATGGTATAAAGGGAAGTTCATGTCTTTTGGTTCTACTCGTGGGGGCTACGAAATTCTCTGTGCAGACGAAGCGAGTAAGTGGGTGTTGAGGCCGCAGGCAGGAAATTGTGCAAGGGGGATTAACTGTCCTTGAGTATGTTGGCAAGGGTGCACAAAGTGGCCTCATCATGCCTTTCACTCAGTGATGGAAGAGAAAAAGACAGAATGCCAGCGATCCTGCAGCATTGTTTTTGTACCCTCTCCAGCTCCTCAGAGGCCTTTTGTGAGCCCAACCGAACTGGGCTGGCATAGTAAAGGATTGGACGAATGAAGGTCAGGTATATTTGTTTTAGAATGTCACATGGGAGACCAGCTCTTACACTGAGGTAATGGATCTTTGGCCACGTCTTTGTGGGCATATATTTAACGTGGGCATCCTATGACAAATCAGAACTTCAAAAAACTTTACAGGTGGAGACTCTACTGATGTTTTGCCCAGAAACTGTTGAGCCGGAGGACAGGGGGTGTTGCCCTTAGTCCTGTCACTTATTGGTCTTAATTTATTGCCAGTGAAAAGTCTGACCCTCCGAATCAGGCCAGGTAGAGACCCATGGAGCTCCATGATTGCAAAGTTAAAACCATATTTAGACAAATATAATCCATGTTGCTTTGTGGTCGATAAATCACCGGAACAAAGTTGCAGTGTTCAAGTGCTACCACAGCAAGTTGACTACTGCGAGATGGACGTTCTTTTGTGTGGAAAAAAAAACAACATAATCATTCTCTTAGTGAAGACCAAGGTGCGAGAAATATCAAATTTAATTTATTTAAGTGGGAGGGAGATTATAACAATTTTGTAACAAGACTGTGACAATTTACTGCTGTGTTCAAGAGCCAACTTCAAAATCTAATGTCTTAGTGACTAAGTGGGCTAAGGAACATACAGTACCATGTAAATGCTCTGGCTTTAAATCCACCACTTGTTTTATATATAATGCTGGCTCCTGTCTGTCCATAAATTCTCTCGTCATTCTCTTAACTAATGAAAGCTAAATAGTACAAAATGTCAAAAAAAGGAGTGGTAAAAGAATGTCAAAATACAAAAGCTGTCTTTTGACCCCGTCTCTGAGATACATTAGTGATCTTCAAGTGTTTTTTGTGTGTGTGTGTGTGTGTGTGGATGTGTGACTGTTGAGCTGACTGGCTGGCTGACACGTAAGCTCACAGTACTTGCGTCTGAACGTCAATAATATTAATATATATCACCATTTGGCCTGTCACAAGGCTTTTACTGAAGCTAAAAATCATAAACACATTTACACTTTAATCAATATCGTAAAAATATGGCGCTGCAATGAGTGTTCCTTTTCTCCTGAGACATGGGTGCCAAACACATTAATAGAACTTGAACATAATTTATGGGTTGAGGGGCGCCACTACAGCATTTGAGCGGTTATACGTCTCTCAATTGATTGAAAAGGCTGGGGGGAAATAACATTTTCTGCGATGGTTGTAATGAGATAGCAACTGATAATGTGTTCCAAAAAAAAAGACCGCTAATGGTCGCAATGATGAAGGATCAAAAAGAGCTATGTGATTTCATGTCTACCCCGGCAACATGCTGTGTATACCATTTAAAGTTTTAGTGAACAAACATGAATTAAAATGAGCTTTTAGGAATGCAAACCGTGAGCAGAAATACGGAGAAAGGTACATCGGAGCCTCTGTCGTAGAGGGTTTACAGGAAACAACTGTTTGTTAATAATTCATGATTATGACAGGGAATTATGTGCATGGATTCTACAACCACTACAGATTGAAGTGCATCAGAAAAATAAGAGCCAATTTACATTTTTGGGGCCAAGAGATTGATACTAATATGCCTTTGCTGGTGATGCTAAATGAGCGTATTGTTATTAAAGGCTACATGTGTGTGTATGTGTGGGTCTAACCACTACAATCACATATTTGCCACAGTTTTAATTTAACAGGAGACCTTCTATTGTCTATGACATATTCTAGGGAGGACAAGCTAGATTGTACATGTTTCAGTCACTTTGGATGACGTAACAGACAGTTACCTGTGCTGGTCAATAGGGGGTGTATTTTTGTCTTAACTGCTCCACCTGTGACTGTTCACTCCCTCCTACACTAACATAAGGGATGCACCTAAACATGTGTCTTAATATGAGTATATATACTTAGTTAGAAGTATTGTTCTTTCTTTAATATATTATTATGCAAGGAAATGTATTCATAGACAAACAAAACTCACAGTTACTCATCAAAATCTGTTGTTTGGATCCTTGAAGTCTGACATATTAAATGTGTTTCCTCATTCTTTGGTGGCACATTGTTGCATACCTTGTCATGTTACACCCACCACTTGATCACTGTGAAACGTGTGTTACCTAATAAAGCCTTTCACTTTCTCTTTTCACAATGTAATGTTTACCTACATAAAGGACATGAATACTTATTCCACCAGTGGGAAATTATCATGCTTAAAATGTTGATAATGACACTTCAAATGTGTTTTTTTCTTCTTTACAGGATAGGTTTTTGTATTTAGTTTCTATCATTTTAATTAACTTTTATAAAATCAAGCTTAGCTATCTGCGTCTGGGGACAGGTTGTCAACAACTCCCCTGCCCAATGGTTATAATGTGAAAGCTTACAAAACCCAGTTTTTGCTACTGAAGGATAAAAATGACTGGTGTTTTTGTTTTTTTCTAAAGAGACCAACTAAAACTGTAGCTCTGAGCTCTTCCACGCTGTATTTGTGGGAAAGGTTTCTGTGCTCAGCTGTCCCCATTCCACAGTATGGACAATCCAGCACAGTGGCCCTATCTCACATTAGTCTTCGTCTTCATATTCCATTCTTAGCATGTCTATTGCTCAACTTTGCTGGCTGACAGGTAATAAATCTTAATATAAATGCATAATGGCATGAATATTGGAATATATAATGCGCAGAATACTTGTTTGGTTATGGCTGCCAGGGCATAATCTGACTTTGAAAATATCTGTCATTTGTCAGCTTTTTACATATGGTTCCTCAGAAAGTCACCGAATAACATCAACAATTCAAGAACAACTAGATCAACAACAAGATCCGAGAACTTTTTTTCTTTGGACATTGTGAGTTTACAATGTATTTTTTATGTCACCGGCTGGTGTTCAATTTCTTTCCCAAATGAGTTTTCCAGAATTCCTCATTAATCATGAGCTGGGGAATCTCGGCCGAAGGAATATTTTTGTTGTTTATTTGTATATTTCTTGTTTTCTTTCATTTCAAATAAGCCCGCAGCATGTTTGACAGCACTCTGTTTTGAGCGAGTACAGTGGTGGAAGCGACAGGAGTGGTGTCTACAGAGGGAGCCTGTTAAAAGGAACAACTCTGGCTTTCACGAGAAATGAGTATGCAGACGACTGGAGGCATGCTGTGCAAGAATCTATAGGCCTTTTTAGCGATGGCTGCATGAAATGCACTCTCCTGGTGGTGGAGTGGTGGTTTGGGATTGAAGGATGTCCATGCGCACAGCAAGGGTCCTTTTTTCACTCCACACAGCACATCACACACTAAAACGTGTTTGACAAGATGACTACCAGTGTAGTAGACAGCGTTTAACAGTGACAAAAATTACAAATCAGAAAAGAGTTTCATATTCAGTCACAGTTGGTGTTAAAATCAGAATAAAAATCTGAAGCCCCCTTTGTACGAGACCGACACGGTCGAGTATAAACATGGCAGATTTTGAGACGAGATCTTCAAAAAGTACCAATCTCGAGTAGTACAAAAACTGATCACCGCACTCATATGCGTTTATACCATTTCTCAAAAGTCAACACCGTATTCGTGTATCATATCTGCTGCCTGAAGCTGAAATATGTCTTTCACAAAATAAAGTATAAGTGTTTTGCTCAAGAAGGCCTCAACAATCTCTCTGGAGGAGCTGGGGATCGAACCAGAAACGGATTCGGATTACCAGGCGACAATACTCTGAGTCAGGAAAAGAAAGTTTTCAAAATGGAAAACTGGTTTAGAGTAAGGTAACCTAAAAAAAGAAAATCCTTTCTGTGACTCACATTTTTACTTTCCATCACTTTTTATTGATTGAGGCAAAGGCAGTTACTCACCATTACAATTCAGTTGAAGTGCACAGTATGTTCATGCCCGATATAGACCAAAGACCTTGATTCTTGTGCAGTCAAACTTGCATTTGAACCTGATTACCACGATCTGACAGCTGCACACTCATGAGCCAACCCACAGTGCTTTGCAAGCGTATCTCCGGGTGCTTCCGGATCACACACGTTCAAATGTCCTCCAACCCTGAATCTGCCCCTCACCATCAAATATCAGGAAAATTTGAGGCAAGCAAATGATTACAATCAGCTCCTGATTGAACTCCACCGACCTTTGTGAAACAAATGTCTCTTTAAAACGCAGTGGTGCATGTCAGACTATTCCCTTTTCTTCCGTTGGGAGGGCCGCAGGGTCCAGTCCACACTGCTTCATCTGGACGGCGATGTCAAACAGGTAGTCGTAACATTCACACCTACAAACCGCAGCAGTATTTTAAGTATTGGTGAAGAAACAATTGTCTTTGTTAAATACCGTATTTTCCGGACTATAAGGTGCTACTTTTTTCCCACGCTTTGAACCATGCGGCTTATACAAAGATGCAGCTTTTCTATTGATTTGTCTTCAGCCGCCACGGGGCGCTCAAACGGGAAGCGAATTATTTTCACACCCTCACCCCCTTATCATGGAAAGCACACAAAGAAGTTCGTATGATGCAGCTTTTAAGTTGAAGGCCGTCGATCTGGCTATCCAGGAAGGAAATAGAGCTGCTGCACGCAAGCTTGGCGTTAATGAATCCACGGTGAGACGTTGGAGACGACGATATAAATAAACATTTACGGTACAAAATCTTTCTGTGTATCCAGTAAATATCTAATTTCTCAACCTGGATATCGGCTTATAGTCGTGCGGCTTATATATGTAATTTTTTATAATTAAAAAAAAAAAGTGTAGTGGGTGCGGCTTATATTCAGGTGTGCTCTATAGTCCGGAAAATACGGTATGTCTGAAATCTTCTTGGTCATAAACAAAATCAAAGAGATGAATAATGCTGGAAGGTAAATACTCACATGGTCTTAGCTTTTTCCCACGACTCCCCCCAGACGTAGACACCATGTCGGCGGACGAGGACGGCACATGAATCTGGGTATTCTTCCATTGCCAAAGCCATCCGGTCTTTCAAGTCCTTCTCCTCTGGTGTATTTTCAATAATAGGCACGACGAGTGTGTCATCATACCTGGACATATGCAGGGTACAAAATGACAAATTACACTCGGGCTGTTAACTTTTTAGTGGCATTAACTTTTCCCATTAGAGTTCTGTCAGATAGAGGCCAGATATATAGAGACATTCCTGCTCGGAGAACTTGACACTGCCGTCTGCTGCACTGTCTCTGATTTGGAGGCAATCAAATCAAAATATTACAATGACTATGAATCAGGCATGTGGCTCGGGAGGTAGAGAAGGTCAACCACTGATCACGGGGTGGCTTCAACCAAACCTCCTCCTGTCCACATGTTGAAGAGTCCTTGGACAAGACACTGAAATACAAATTGCTCTCAATGGTCAGGTCAGTACCCTGTGGGGCAGCTCGCTGCCATCAGCGTGTGCATGAATGGGTGAATAAGTGGTAGAGAGTTTGTAGAGCTCTGTGGATAAAAGTGCTGTATAAATGTAGCAATTTACTATTGTACTGAAACTGGGTAAATACTTTATCAAAAAAATCCAGCATCTCAAGTGAAAAGATGTACTGTTGTATATTATTTTAAGGTGAATATGTTTTAGTGTATAGGTGAATATGTTTTGGTGTATTTGTTGGTTAAACAGTACAAGTTGTCACCTCAGATTTTATTAATTCTTCATGTTTGACTGATCAAAATAATAAATTATGACATTGATTTTTTACTGCTGTACTCTGTCAAGCTCCCGGCTGCCTCCTTCCCAGCTCCCAGAGAGGAACCATCTAAACCTCTGCCAACATTTCGCCCTTTTTTCTGCTGCCTGGATGGGTAATGAGCACACTGTCAAATCTTTGAACTGCTAAAATGTTATTTCTATCCGGCTTTGCAATAAATGCTAACATTTGAAGGCAGAAATGAGGCCACTCCGGATGACTAACAGTATTATTTCACACAATTACATACACAAACTGTACATGCATAAAATAAAAGAACACGTTTGGAGTAGCGGCCCATGTGTTTCAGCCTGTGATTTGCATAAGGGTTGCTGGGAAAACGAAGGCAAGACGGGGCACATTTATGTACGAAGAGATCAAGGCCAAGAAAGAGCTGTTCATATCATCATGTGTTTAAAATATAAAATACCTGCAGTCTTCATCTGTTTGAATTGATAAGGAACTTAAACCTGATGAAGGAAGTGAGCCTAACGTTCATTTCCACAGCAAGTTGGCAGCTTCTGGGAAATTTCTACTGTCAGACTGATAGTAGGTGAATGAGTGCCAGAACTCCACCTTCACTAATTATTCTTGGTAGGCGAGCTTTTATTCATTTTATGTATCCTTGGAAGAGGAGCCACAGATTAGTTTGAGACACCAGCGAGCGGAATATACTGAATAAGAAGCGGTCATTTCTAACATGACAATATGTTAAATATAATCATCTACCATTGTAGCCATTGTACTTAAGTTTGGATTTTTCAGGCCTGCGTGAAAAGGCTCAAACTAAGCTGAAGTACCCACTAAATTATTGTTTTTCACTGTACACTAGTTCTTGTTGGTGTATCTAGGAATCTTTATTATCCCTGAGGGGCGATTTGTTGTGCAGCAGCACATGTAACATAATAACACATATACAAACAAAGGTAACGACAACCAGTAAAAGACTAAATAAACACACACTACATAAAAATACAATGTTAATTCAGGTGATTTTTTTTCCAACAAAATGTACAATAGCTTCTGTGGGTCTGTTTGAATTTGAAAGTTTGGTTCAGCTGAATTCTCTGGACATGCCCTAACTGTGAGGAAACAGATAAGACTCCGAGGTCTATTACTCATGTTCCAGCAGATTTCGAAGGTGTGGTTTAACCTTTAAGCTCCCTTTGGTTAGGACAGGGAGTTAAGTTACAGAATTACACAGCTGAAGTGCAAGATTTCAAGTTACAACAACCAAAATCAGTTTCATTACAAACACGAGGTCAGGCAGGGTCCTGCTTCATGTCCCATATTTCACACTTTCACAGTGTCTTAGCAGAGCTTAGTTTTACGGTTCACTCATCGTTTTCTGCATAAGAATACAACTGTATTGTGTTTTATTGTTTTGTAATATCTCTGTATTTGTACAATATGTTTGTGTTGATTTGTTCTGTACACGTGACATCCATTGCACGCCTGTCCATCCTGGGAGAGGGATCCCTCCTCTGTGGCTCTTCCTGAGGTTTCTTCCACATTTTTTCCCTGTTAAAGGTTTTTTGTGGGCAAGTTTTTCCTCACTCGAACCGAGGGTCTAAGGACAGAGGGTGTCACTCCCTGTACAGATTGTGAAGCCCTCAGGGGCAAATGTACTTTGTGCTATACAAATAAAATCTGATTTGATTTGAACTAAAGTAGGAATGAATAACATAATAAAAGATGGCCAGAGAAGATGGATATTTGTATTGCACCAATACATCCAATGGATGGCTGAGAGTAGTGACATACAGTCAACGAGCAAACTGAAGTCCTATCACCTCGTTTAAAGGCACTTTCTTATTTTTTAATTACTCAGACGCAGACTCAAGGACTCACTCCAACATATGAGCTACCAAGTTGCCTCTAAAGACAGATTCTGAACACAGCACTTTGTGCGCTTCTCTGTAAATTGAGTGTTTTGACACTTTCACAGTATAGAGCACCTATAGCAGCTTTATCACAGGAAAAAAAAGGAATTCTACAATATAAAGACGTTTAGGTGGCAAACCCAGTCAGTGAGTTTGCAGCTATGATCTCGACTAGGAATGTGGAGATGCTTTCAAACCTCGGCTTGACCAAGAAATCAAAACGCTCATACTTCACTAATCGTTGCTGCTTGATCACATACCGATAGTTAGTGCCTGAGGTGCCCTTACGAATCCCCTTGATCATTTCCTGGTGTGTTATCCTGAACTCTTTGCCAGGATACAGCAGTGTTGCCATGACAGCAGCCTTGGAGTGGGTGTGTATAACTGCCTGCGCCCCTGCATTTTAGAAAAGGAAAAGCAGATTTTGATTTTTGAGTGTCATCTACTAGTACTGTTTTTCCCAAATGGTAACCATGAAAAGGGAAGAACACTTGCCACCGCCCACAGATGACGAGCAGACTTTAAGGTGCACTGTCCTTTGAAATTCTTTGGGACAAATTTAAAGGTGCTGTGTGTCAGATTTAGGGGGCTCAGAATATGACAGAAATGGAATATAACATGCACTATGACTTCATTCATCTATAATCACCTGAAAATAAGAATAACTGTGTTTTAATTACTTTCAAATGAGCCTTTTATATCTACAGATGCTGCAGTCCGCCACGACAAACTAAACACTTGTGATTTTTTTTTTTTTGCATGATTCAAGAACGTCATACTTTCTCCTTCATGCTAAGGAGGCGAGAGTGCTGCAATCAAAAACTATTCTGATAGATGACCATGAATTTGTCACACTGGTCCTTTAAATTGTGTTAATAATGGCTCTGCTTTCATCAGTGATTATAAGTGAAGAATGGAAAACATTGTAGGATGGAGCATATGAGCAATTAATACAAAAGTATTTGTTTAGCGGGAGGTATTTAATTACACAGTTGGCGACTGTGAGTCTGCTTCTTTGTGAAACTGCAATCTAACAAAGCACAACTTTTACAGAAAAAAAAAATATCTCAACTTTTATTTCAGAATAAACTGAAAAAAATAAATAAAATAAACTTGCAAGAGAAAGAAGAACAGAAGGGAATTATTTAGAGCCTACTGATTTTACTATTTTGTTTCCATGACTGTTTATTACATCATTTCTAGCGACAGAATGATGTTCCGCCTTGAGATAACCAATTTCATTCAGCCTTTCAAATGAGGAACATCTAAATTCAAATAAAAAAAAATGTTTGTTTGTTTTTTTTTCAGTTTTCCCATTTCGTTCTTTGTGCCGTAGTACACCGTGGACTGGACTCTGACACAGACAAAACAAGTGTATCACTGACTTAATTAAAAAGGTAATTGGTGGTGTGTGTATGAATGTGAATGAGAGTGACTCACCTCTCATAGTGTAGGCATTCATAAAAAGCGGTGTGCACTGGCTCTTCTTTAGCTTCTTCCAGGCAGGTGGACAGCTGATGTCTCTCTCTTCCACGTCGCACACAAACATGTCGTCCGGCTGAGCGACACAATTATCAGATTTAAGATGTAACTCTTACGTGAATACTGCTTAATCACATCTTTGATTAGAACAGAACCTGCTCACCTGTATCCTCTCTTTCTGGACGCCTGACGGTGCAATATAGATCTGCTCCCTGTGTGATACACGAAACAAACAACATGCTGTGTGTTAATATCGGAGAGAAGGACGAGGACGGTGAAGTGCTTCTTGAAATAGCGAATCCTTTTTTCAAATCCATAATGGGGGATCACGGCCTTGCACGGCATACAAAGAGCCGGACTCATCAGAGGTTATTTTGTCTTTATATCAAAGAAAATGTATTGAGTAGAAACTTTATGGCTACAACATTAAAAGAAACACTCAATAAAGATTTTCAAATCTTCCATGAAGAACTCAATCCCTCGGGTGGTTTTTGGTAGTAATTTTTTATACTTCTGCAACAGTCGTCGTCATCATTTTGAATCTAAAATCCTTTTTGTGTCATGCAATGCACTTTGAACTGCAAATGTGCAATGTAAATAATGTTATGACTATCTGATGTGTCATTTTCATAACCATAAGAAATGAAAAGTCTGAGCTAGAAAGCAAGAAATCAACTGGTTATCAGTGTTAAACACCCAACCTCAAGCTGATCCCCGCAGAATCGCAAGGATCATAATTTTTGTTTAAATGCTGAGAGCCTGAACATTTCCCCATAGAATGTAGAGGATAAAGCCATTGTACGCCTCTTTATCTAACAACAAACACAGCAGATAAAGGAGCAGCCTATTGATTTTTTTTTTGTGTGCAAGGTTTGGCGAGACCGCCTCAGGCTCTGAGTCACTTCTGAGTCAAAGTAAAGCTGCTGTGAGGAGAAGAAAACCCCAACAGGTTTCAAAAGTTAAAATACAGACCTGAACGCACAGGAAATAAAAATACTCTCATTAGAACATATGTGCAAAACTGTGCAGCAGTCTAACAACACAACCCACACTTCATGTATTACATATTTTTATCTGGATTCATTTATTTTGTAAGTGAATACGTGTTGGCGGTTTTGTTTCAATAAACAGTTTTTAGGTTGCTGAGATGAACAATTAAAGCAGGATGAAGCTGAAAGGTTCATATTTAGTAGACGATGTTGAGGCCACAGAGTGGGGCTTTAAATATCTCCTGTTTTGAATCTCGATTTTAAAAAAATATGAAACTGGCAGCTAGAAAACAGTAATTACTCCGTAAATAGCACATCCATTTTGAGGAGTGAGTAAGTGTGTTAGTACGGCGGAGCTGAGAACTGCTTGTTTTCTATCTGAATCTGAAGCTATAATAATTTAACAAGGTGAAATGAAAATCTCCCGTGGATCATTTTAGAGTTACATTGTTTTCTTCTATCTGAATGAAAAACCCGCAGTACATGCAGCGGCAGTCAGTAAATCCTGTTCGGTTCCATCAGCTTCCCCTGTTGGCTTAAATAAATGTCTGCCCCTCCCCCGTTTCAAACAGGGATTTGCTAATGGTGTTTTCTTTGTAGCTGCCATCCAAAACAACACAGTTCAAAGATGTCTGTAATAACCTGTCAAAGCCTTCAGCTTGTATTCTGTTTCATTATGGCACGACTGTGGCTTCTGTCTCTAAACTAGATTTGCACACATTGTCAAAGCCGATATAACTGACCTCACATCGACCTAAACGCAACTTCTGTCAGCATGCGAATGTTTCGAAAAACTCTCCATGACGGAATTGCATTTTTTTTTTGGCATGATTGTCAAAGACAAGCAACAGAAAAGTTCAAAGAAGGTGAATTAGTTTTGCAGCCTCTGCATAACCAACAGAATGTGAAGAGGGAACAGCTATAAAATGTATTCTATATGCATTGTGTTGCAGAGATACAGTATCTACTGAAATTAGTATGCTAACCGACTAGTTTCTGTCCATCTTGTAATACCACCAGCACCCAGAACGCCCTAAGGCCGACACGAAGACGAAGGCGAAGAGGAGCGTGCACGGTGGACAGAAAGATGCTGCAGCCGGGATCCCCGGGGGAGCTGTAGAGAAGAGACCCAGGGGCAGAGCTTTCTCCAGGAATAAATACTCAATATTCATGCCGACTTCTGCTCTGATCTGGAGCTGTTCGGAGTTTTTTTTTTTTTTTTACTTTTAGGATTAAAATCAGATCCATCTTCACTCGTGCTTCTCAACCTGTCTGTGGCAGTGGACGCGCACACGTCAAGTGTTGTTATTGTAGCCGTCTTTGCGCACCCAGAGCTCTATGATACTATTTTATATTATATTACCTGGGTTGGTTCCAGGCCTACTTTACTATGAACTAGGTTAGCAAAGCCCCCATTGATAGGAACTCCATTCAGTGTTTACAAATCACCATCACGATGGAGTTATTTGATCTGTTGGTTGCAATTAAATCAGTTATTGTGTTTGCTGTGAGAGTTTGGAACGCTACATTGCCAGTTTCATTGAGAATCTTGAAAAGCTTCATTGCATCAAGGCTGGAAGGAGGTGACGAAGATGCCTCCTGTTTTAGTACATGGCCATGAATTACACAATGGGATAGATAGTCACACTCGAGGGAGTATAAATTAAAAAAAAACCTTTTCAGATCCTTCACAGTATTCCGCAAGAAATTAATCTACATACGAACCCTCGTCGCAGACTGATCCCGCCGCCTGTCCCCGTCACCCATCCCAGCTGGTAGAAGAGTCGACATAACTCGGGGATGAGTACCCGAGGGTGCTCCCTCTCCTGGAACAAACACCAAAACAAGTTAATCGAGTTATTACAGCTCAACCCATCACATACTGTTAGTTCATGCTGTGAATATAAAAAATAAAAAATATATGTTGGTTATTGCTGTATCAGTACTGTGTCACTGTAATGGAAACTCCCACGAAAAGATCAGGCAACAATAAATCAATCTGATTATTCATCTATGCCACAGGGCTGTATTGTCGTCCAAAACACATCAGGTATGGGCTTGATTGGTTTCCATAAATGCACACAATATAATGTATCTTGGCCTGATCCCTGAGCCACTCCTTCTGCTTTAAATACCAACTAGGGAACCAATTGTGAATTAATCCACAGGGGGAAATAGTCCCAAACAGAACACTACTTATTCTGGTTTGAGTAATGTTTGCTGAAATTCATTATTCAGCCTTTAAAAAGTAAACACTATAAATCTGCTATCTGTTCGACTGTCTTCAGTAGGAACTAATGGACTCATGACTGATACTGTTTTCACCAGTCACATACTTAAAATGTGCATTATGTTTTCAGTCATGCTGTACCAGGAGAGTGTCACAGTAACACAGACATCATATTATTATACGTGGTGACCCGTGTGATTACTGCTACTGAAGAACGAGTCGAATGCTTTCAGAAAGCCCAGAAAATAAACTTCAGGTTTCTTACTTTGGCAGACACCTGTCATGTTCATGTGGAGCTTTTTATTGCATCATGTCACACAGATGCAAGTTCAAAGTGTTCGTCGGTCTGTCTGTTGTGCTTGCCTGTTTCTCCGCGGCTTCTTGACCTGCTTCTTGGCAGCCGTCGCTGGTTCCGCACAAAGATGACATTTCCTGCGAGGAAACGCATTTGACCACATTTAGAAGACAATTCACAATGCTCCAGAGAAGATGTCTGGGAAATGGTTGCAATAACATTGATTTTGGTGTCATGTGAGACGAGCTTTGTGCTTTTAACTCACAATGAAAGCGCATTCTGTCAGTGTCTTACTTCCTTATTCTGATTTACTCACTGACACTGGATACTGTTGAAATAAAATAAAAAAGAACCGATTTACAGTTCTCACTAATTCCTTTCTTTATCTTTCCGTGTCCTCCCACACATCAGTTAGGTAGACTTTCTTTGGAACAGCTACACAAGGGAAAATCCTTAAAGATGATTCTCTCTTTTTTTTTCTTTTTTTATAAAGGTAGTTAAGAAGGTAACAAGTATGCATATGATTTTGTTGAGAACAATCAAACAGAATTAAACGACTCTACGAAAGATTTAAAATGCCTAAATGGAAGAAAAACTAATCAAACAGAGAAATAAAGTGTCAGCTCACAGCTTCAGACAAAACAGAAGGCTACATTAAAAAGAAGAATAGTTTCACTTTTAGTGTTAAATAACTGAATAAATTGTTTCCTGGTGATGGTTGTTTCCTTCTTTCTTGTTTGAAAGGGAGACACACACGAGCCATGTCAGGCACTGCGATTATGCAATTATCAGGAATTGGTTGATCGAGATAAGCGATACCACAGAACCTCAAACACTTTCCATCGCTCAAGAGCAGGAACTGTTTTCCAAAAAGACTTTTTTGTAAAATTGAGGACTTTTTTTGGTTCTTTCAGTCAAACTTTTCTTCTGGGACGTAACCCTAGAATCAAAACAAAAGGTTTCCTGTGGCCTAGCTGGGCTGAAGGGAAACGAGCAGTACCTGTGCAGTACGTTACGTTTGTAATGCTGTCTGCGGTTAGAATGGATAGATCGCCGTACAAACAGACTCTTTGATGGAAACCTCAAAAGGCTTGACAGCTAATTAGTTTCCTTTAGCTTGTGTTATCTTACAGTAAACATAAACCGGTTTAATGGATGATGAGCTGATGTTAACAGATGTCTGTGAGCTAAAATCGCCTGGAGGGCTGAACACGAGGACGACATTATCGCTATCGAATGTCGTTTTCATTCCGACAACGCGGCGAGGTGTTACATCTGAGAAAAATAGCTTAAGACAAGCGCTAACACAAGCAGACTTTTGCATGAAGTTATTTATTTCACTGGCAAAATATCTTTTTCACTTTGTTTTCTGTGCTGTCATTTAGAAAATTCAGGTAAATCAAAGTGCTGCTGTAATCCCTTTTTATTTCTTATTTTGATTACTGTAACCTTTTCTTCATTTGAATCACCGGGCCCTCTTTAGCTCACCTTCAATTAGTGGACGGCAGCAAGACTGTTAACTAAGACTGTTTGTTAACCTCAGTTCTCGCCCACCACAATTTAAATTGCACACACAAGGCCTTAGGTGATCCCTGCATTTTAGAGCTGTTGACCAATTATTCCAGCTCGTGGCCTCGCCGCTCAACTGATCAAGGCCTCCGAATCGCCTTTGTCGCTCTGTGAGATCTGCTTAATCTGGGTTTTTTTAAGCGAGTAATAAAAAACAAATTTCAGAGGTTAGTCTTTGTATAAACACTCTGTTTGACTTCAAATTTGCTCTGATTGCATGCCTTAACCTGTATAATGCATATGTATGTTTGTTACATTATGTGTATGCTTGTACTTTTCATACCTGTATATTACCCAATATGTTCAGCATTTTGTAAAACAAATATTATTATATAAAATTCTTAAGACACGATTTGTTCCAGCTGTTTGAGCACGTCTTGTTTTAAAACTGAAGTCTCATAAGTTTCCAGCTAGGGCCTTTGTTGTTGCTGCCCTGGAAATACTTGACATGTTAGCACACATACTTAATTGAGCAACACTGTTACGTGCTTATCGGTGAAATCATCTGCTCTGCATATCATGGGGGAAATGAAAACTTATTACATAACACTTGACGTATTACATTACAACACTACTGCACAGTGAAACTGGTATTTAGTCCCATAAACAGGTGACTTGTCGAGAATTTGCCACATTTAAGCAGAGGTACATGCATATATGGAGGACTAAAAGTGCCAAAATGAAATAAATAAATATACCATTAAACAATTAATTACTTAAATGTGTCATTAATTCATTAAAATACTGATTTTATGTAAAATACAAACAAACATATATAACCATTTCACTATTTAATTAATCTATATTTACATTGACAGCTATTTAATGCATGGGGACGATGGGGCCAGAGTCAGGCACACTCAAAAGTTCTTTAGAAATCTACCAGAGAAGCGGTGGACTACTTCTTCTAAATTTGCAGTCACTCTACAGTGACTAATATAATATCTATAATATCTTACCTTATCTATAATATCTTTAATAAGTTCCTCTGCTTTACTCGCTACATGCTCTGGGTCAGCAGGTCCTGCTTCCACATCCTCTGCTAAGACTAAAACGTCTCTCACCAACTCCCTTGGAAGTTCATGAAGAACCTTCATTTTTTCTAGCCAGGCACTCTACTTCAGACCAAAGCAATGAATCAGACTAGATTAGCGTCAGCCCCAGCCACTGACTTTGATGGGCGAGTTTGTCAATTCATGAAGCACTGCAACACAGGACCATGAAATGTAAATGTAAATTAATTAAATAGTGAAATGATTCTATATGTTTGTTTGTTTTTTTACATAAAATGAATCTGTATTTTAATGAATTAATGACACATTTAAGCATTTATTTAACGGTGTATTTATCTATTTAATTTTGGCATTTTTAGTCCTCCATAAGCAGATTCTTACCTGTCGTAAACAGGTGAGTGCAGATGTGTTAAACACCTTTGTACATAAAGAAGTCAAGATGGGGGGTCCATAAACTTTTAAAACAGTGCTTATGAGGTTGTGGTGTTCACAATAAATGCACTATTTAACATTTAGACAAACACAGACCCTAAAGAAATCAAACCTGTGTGTTGCAGTCCTTACATCATACTCGAGTCCCAGTCAGATTTCATGCGGTCCGAAGCTTCTCCAGTTGACATAATATGTCATTTATTGTATTTATATACAATAAATTGACATAATGAACCTGCACACCCCTGCTATGCGAAGTCTGGCTCCTGTAGATGTGTTGCATGCTGTAGTACTAACACTGTCTTGTTTTTTCATTCCAACATAAACACAACTTAAGATCGAGAGTGGCTGAGTGAAATAAAATGGTGTGGAGTGATTTGCACTTTCATTTGCGATTAAAAAAAAAAAAAAACTGCTGCAGGTTTCAGTTGCACAGAACAAAAACAGTCACTGTCACTAAGTCAAAACCAAGATTAGCTTTTGGTTAGATCCTTTAACAAACTATTATTTGAGAATTTAAAAAGTAGATGAACTAATTCTGAAAATGAAAGAAGTATCTAAATGTACCTCTGTAACTTAAGACTAGAGTTGCACGATACCCACGGTACCCTGCGGTGCCAAATCATAACGGTTCCTACTATATTGGTAGTCTACACGACGGTCCTACCGTGGATTACTAAACTACAGGTGCCAGTTTCCGCCTGTAAACTCCCTGTAAACAAACCAACATGGCAACTACTGCAACCGAACTACACAGCTGCTGAATGATTGGCTGTTTGCCTGTTACTGCTGACGTCCGATGATATGATAGGCTGTTTCCACACACTGGGTCCGCCCGTCTGTTCGTGTGTTTCTGCCAGCAAGAACGAACTCCATGAAGACAACTCCGCTTCAGAGCAAACGACAAGCTAAAGTTCTGTCTCGCTCAGACGCGCGCACGGCTTACAGTCACGAACACGAAACAACACGCTCACCGTGGCAGAAGCACCAGGCCTGAGCGCGTCTGACGCGGCGGCGTTGAACACTGATTTTGCTAAAAAAAAACAAACTCGTTGTTTCAAACTTGTTTCAGTCTAATTTAGGGCTGTGCAATTAATCAAATTTTGATCACGATTTCGATTTTGTTGTCAAACGATCTCAAAAATCATATAATGGAGTTTAAACGATTTATTTTCCACTTTTCATTACACAATTTCTGAGAGACGCGCATGCGCAATACATTCCATTTCACACGGCTCGCTGACAAAGATTGAGAGTGAGATTGAAAGCCGAATGAGAAGAATCAGACGAGAAGCAGCAGCACATAATGTGCAAGATTTGCTACAAGGTAATAGCTGCTCCTCTTGGTAACACCACAAATTTATTCAACCATCTCAAACAAAAGCACAAAGTCACTCACGACGAATTAATAAAGAAACAAAAAGACAAAGCCAGTGCCACAACCAGCAAGACGTCAACGCAAAATCAGTCATCGATCACAGACACACTGTTTAATGCGACTCCTTATCCGACAAGTTCGGAGAGGTATGATGAGAAACAAATATTTCCCTCCCTCCGTTTTCCAAAATAACATCGTGCACATAGCATCGTTTTCAAAAAAAGTTTTCGTTTACATCAGCCCACATAAATACGCCATTGAGCGCCATCATAACTACGCCAAGCCTATGGGCGGCTGCTTCCATGATCATCGTCATAGCAAAAGGTAAACACTGGTCGCACTTTTGGCGCATCAGCTGCCTAAAACTCGATTCGTTTTCAGAGGCGAATTCACCGTTTGCGTGTAAAAGATCGGTACAAATTAAGGGAAATGTCTCCGTTTTTTAAAAATACCTGTGTACGTGTAAACGGGGCCTAACAGCTGCCATTGGATATTTCTTAGCTAAAGATATGCAACCCATTAATACAGTCGAGAGTGAGGGTTTCAAGAAGATGTTTATTGTTTATTGAGGCTTATTATTATATTTATTTTGTTCTATAAATACAGAGAATTTGCAGAGCAGCTGGATCCATAGTTTATTTTGGATACTTTTATGTTTTTTTATGCCTTATTTAATGTTCCATAAAGTATATTTATTTTATTGATTTAATGCTTCATACATTGCAAAACAGCTGTAAAGTACATATTTGTAGCCAAAATTTATTTTCAATTTGAATATTTTGCATAAAGAATCAATAACAAAGTGTTTTTTGAGAGAGAGAGAGAAATGCTGAATAAATGCATCGTGAAACTCAAAATTAATCGTTTGAATAATCGTGATTTCAATATTGACCAAAATAATCGTGATATTGATTTTTTTTCCATAATCGAGCAGCCCTAGTCTAATTCTTACTTCACCAGTATTATGTTTATCATGCACAAAACAACATAATAAGTAAGTATTTATAACTTAAACAAATACATTGCAGTTCATACAAATAATAATAATAATAATAATAATAATAATAAAAAGGCTGCACTATCGCGATAATACCCTGAACTCTGTCTGGTATAGTATCGTGACAACTCTACTTCAGACAGTTAAATGTGGCACATGGGGCAAACACAGACATATGATTCATATTTAACTAAATTAAGTATTAATTTCGTCCTGATGGATCAGCTGATGACATGTGGCTCGCTGTGTGTTTGAGCTGAAATATAAAACCTGAGTTTACATTAAAAGTTTGAGAGTTAACACACAGACAGCTTCGTTTAGCTCTGCTCACACAGGCTGTGAGTCCTTACGTGGATTAAAAACACACACAGAGCAG
Organism: Larimichthys crocea; assembly: GCF_000972845.2. Taxonomy (NCBI): domain Eukaryota; kingdom Metazoa; phylum Chordata; class Actinopteri; family Sciaenidae; genus Larimichthys; species Larimichthys crocea. Next base: position 5,225,620 of record NC_040018.1, read on the forward strand.
ACACCGCGTGACTCCTTACCTTTATTGTGTCGTGAAATCAGCCTGTAGTTCAAACACGTGGAGCTAACGTTACTGCCGACGCGTAAACACGCGTCATCAATGTGCGACGTGCACACGAGCAAAACGTCAAGGCTGTGCACGTGTATTATTTTTTAGTTTATAACATATTTTAGAAATATTAACAACATTTACTCAAGTAAAATAAATAAACTCTATTGAATAATAAAAAAAAACTTAACTGGATAAATATGAAATATATAATATAAAAAATACAATTTAGATAGATAGATTACACAAAGTGACAAGTGACAACAAAAAATAAAAATATACTATAAAGCAAACTATACATAATAAAATATCAAAAAAGCAATAGTGAATACGATAAAATAAAATATATTGTACAGAGGTATATACAGCAAGTTGGCAGTGTTGATATGTACAAAGTAGGGAGAAATGTGAGGTGACTGTAGATTGTAGATTATGACTTAGCTTTTGTTATACAGTGTGATGGCATGTGGCAGGAAAGATTTCCTGTATCTGTAGCAGCCTGTGGGAGAAGATGCTCCGCTGTCTGTCCACTGTGTGGTGGAGAGGATGCTGCTCATTGTCCATGATGGATAACAGTTTATTCAGCGTCCTCCTCTCCACCACAGTCTCGAGAGACTCAAGTCTTAGTCCAAGAACAGAGCCAGCCTTCTTGATGATCTTTTCAAGTCTGTTGGTGTCGCTGGCTCTGATGCTGCTGCCCCAACAAACAACAGCAAAGAAGATTTACTGAGCTTTGAGAATTTTAGATTATTTTATTTTATGTGTGCCTTGTTTATATAATGTTAAATGGTTTGGCCCTTCCTCCACTACGCTCAGTCAGCTCACATCCTCCAGAGATGGTACCATACCATTTCGTCGCTCTGCATTTGGGCGATCAGCCTTCTCTGTGAAAGCCACAGCTCAGTGGAAAGCCCTACCTGACGATATAAAGAGCTGCAGCTCCATCAGTACATTTAAAACCACATGAAAAAGTCTCAGCTCTGTAGCCACTGACACTGTGGGTGTATGTTATGTGCATTTGTGTGTAACTATGTGTCCTGTGTGTGTGTTTTTTGCTTTGTACCGTTTGTTTTTGTGCTGTAATATGTTTGAATTGTGTCTGCAGATGAAAAGTAGTTTATGTTTAATACTGTACATGGTCCCATTAAATAAATGAATGAACGCATGTAGCAGGTTACTTTATGTACATGAGTAAGGTGGATATGTCAGTATATGCAGATCGTGTATGAGTGATAATATTTTCATATTTAAAACTGAATTCAAACAGTGAGAATTCATACAAACGTACAGGTTATAGGATGTTTGAGGCACAGGGATTGTTCTTATGTCAGCCGTTCATTAGTGGCAATTGTGTTCTTCCACTGCTTATCCTGCTTTATTAATTATGCATTGCTCATTCACCATCTCCACCTTACTACTGTTTGATCTATGGTTAGATGATACATTTCATTGTATGTGTGCAACAATAATAAAATTGAATCTAAACCAGTTTATTCTTTTGACTTTGAGATCTCTCCTCCAGCAGCACCCATGTCCCTCTTTGCACATGAACCTGTTCTGCATCTGCTGCTCTGTTTGATAACTTTCTGTTTACATCAGGCCCTGTCAGCTTTTAACCTCCAATATATTTTAAAGACTGTGATCACAGTAATGACATCATATATACCATAATTATTAAATAATAACCCCATTATTGTTTTCTTTTTTTATTGCAAGATTATTTTTATTTGGCAAATCACCGAGTGTACAGAACATTTCACACAAAATCTTTTTCCCATATATGCATATGCACAAAGGTTACTAAAAGACACAGTGCATATGGGCCATAGCTTAGTGATTTAACTCACTTATATGCCTCTATATTCACCTGCATACCCATCTGTTCTCACATCTTATTAACAGTGTAACTAGAACACAGGGAGGTTACATTTCTATTATTCCCATCAAATAGATGGAAAGAGCATGACATGCCAGTCACACAAAATGTGCTTGTATTGAGTTATAAATGCAACCAGTTTATTCCAAATGTGTCTATTTGGATCGTCAAAGAATAATTCAACTTCTTGTTTTAGATATTTCCTGAATTGTTTAATACCAGTCTTTGGGTGTAGGTGGTACCGGAATTAGCCACTTTTTGAGGATTGATTTTTTGTTTGTTGCCACAAAGGGCCTGCAAGCAGCAGCTTTGTATACCTCCTCTGTTTCAAAAACAGAATGTTGCCCAGATTAAGAGTCTCAAAGTTCCAGGGAGATCTTGTCTTAAATACCGTGGGTAACGCTTTATGACTGCCATTCAAAAAAACTCAGTGTGGGACAGTCCCAGAATGTAGGGAAATGATATGCTTCGTTTGAAATACATTGTCTGAAGCAAATTAAACTTGTATTCCTTATCATTTTTCCACTGCTGCTCTCTCCAATACAACTTCACATGTTATCAACAATCTCTTTCCACCGATACCATCACATCCTCATTGCCAAGTATGTCGACGCACACAAGAAAGCTTGCTTTGATTGTAGCTCCCACCATACTCATACACAACCCAAAACTAGGATATGCATATGGAACATACATCAGTTATATACAGGCAAGAGCTGGATAACAAGCATAAATCATGCAGGTCATAGTGTTATGGTATACAAACATAGAGCTGTGGTTGCAGTAGTGCAAAAGTACATGGATGCTTCCTGTTCCCCTTCTTTTCCCGAAACCACCTCGAGGTTGAACACAGTATAAACATGCTGTTTATGCCTATGGTCATATGAACTTACACTGCATATGGAATCCATAAAATGCAAATGCGAGGACAATATATTTGATTTTATTCAAAGCAAGTCAGGAATGTTTGTTGTTTCATCTAGCCTGGGCATGCTGTCTGTTGGATCTGTACCTGGAGCCACTCCTCCTCACAGCTCTTTGTTTCCTGTTGAATAGATTCCAAGTCCTATTGCATGTGGGAAAGTGTAGAGCCCTGTGAGTGCTCCGTGGAAGTCCCCATATTGGCCAAACTTGAGTCTGACAGACGTCAACTGTGAGTGAGGAGTGTGTGAAACAGGCCTACAAGCTTCAATATTACTGCTATATCCTGGATTTTCTCAAGAATATGCTCTGTATATACATTTTCTGCTTTTTATCTTTCTGAAATGCAATTCAACCTTATTTTTTAATGTCTTAACAACTATGAGTGTTCTAATATTCCTTGTTCCGAGACAATGATGCTCTGACTTTGTTGATTCCTTTACTTTTCAGATAGGGCCATCACTAGATTGATAACAAACAAACTTTGGATCGGATGCCATGAAATGTGGTACAGGCATTAATTATAAAAGAGACAAATGTAAATGTTAATGAAATAAAGTGATGTTCAAACACAAAACATTGGAACAGACTAATAATCAAGTATTTATGAATGTCAAAAAGTTATGTTATGTTATCTACAATGATATCTATTTACTGTAAGCCTCTATGTGTAATACGCCTGAGAGCATGGCAGTTGCATTTTGCATTTTGCCAACCAGGAAAAGAAAAGTCCAACGTAACTAACAAGGAAAAGAAATGTGATTAATCTCTCTACCGATAAAATCCGATGTTTATCTAAATGTGTCAAGAATTTATCCTCAATTTCCTCATGGGTTCAAAAACATGTTCAAACATTAGAGACCACCTGACCTCAAAACTCAGACCGTTTTGACAATGACCAATGCAAATCTGTGATCAGATGTTGCTGTTTGTGTTCATTGCGTCCAGTAAATCAATTATTCAAACCTGTGGGGCATAATTAACTGGAAAGGAGTTGCATCTTTAGGTCGTATGCCATTTTTTGTTTCACGTCTTTTTATCTATGATGTCACAAAAATATGCGTAACAAAGTCCAGCCAAGTCAGATTTAGGTAAGAGGCATCTGTGTTTCACTCACCTTCACACCATGGAGACACAAACATTGGGTGTGTCATCAACAGGTTTCCAGAACAAGTACGTGAGGATTTTCTCAGGAAGTCAGTGAGTGTAGAGTATTTTCTTGGGTGTGACAAAATCCATTAAACTTGGCTCTGTTTAAATTCAAGGCACTAAAAAGATATGTCCCACTTTTGTTATGCTGTGCCTGTGGCTTTGGTAACAAGAAAACAAAGTACCACATGTAGACTAACAACAGTCATTTAACAACAATGCAGTAGTTTGCTGGACTCAAATGAAAAGACTTTACTTGGCCAGTTTTGCAACATTTATTATTTTGAATGAACGTGGGTCTTAATGATAGTTGCACACTGTAACACTGTAATTTAACAGGTTTGACATATTCCATTTTCTAGAACATCATAGAACCCTGCTTAATAATTTTAACCTAATACCTGCCACCTAGACTCCAGCTAAACTGTTTTCCGTCCTCTTCCTGCCGTGCGATATGGGGTCCCACCAAAGTTAACACAAGTGTAGAGCAGCTAATAACAGCTGACTTTGATTTATTAGTGACAGTCTGCAAGCCATGACAAATTTCCCAGTGCTGACGCACTATCACCTGTTATTCACTGTTATTGCATTAATTATCAGTTAACAGTAATATACAGTGCCAGTCAAAAGTTTGGACATGATTTTGAGTTCAAAACTATGAAATATCATATGGAATTATGTGGGAAACAAAGAGAAATGTGTTTCATATTTTGGATTCTTCAAAGTAGCCACCTTTTGCTTGGATGACAGCTTCGCACACTCTTGGCGTTCTCTCAGTCAGCTTCATGAGGTCGTCACCTGCCGTGATTTTCTAGTCTTGAAAGTGTTCCCATATATGCTGAACACTCGTTGGCTCCTTTTCCTTCCCTCTACGGTCAATTTTTTTTTAGCTTTTTAACACATAATTCCGTTATTTTATAGTTCTGATGTCTTCAGTGTTAATCTAACAAAAAGAAAGAAAACTTCAATTCAATGAGGAGGTGTATCCAAACTTTTGACTGGTACTATATAGCACTGTGCACTCTACCACACTTCCCTGACCAGCTAAGAGAATCAACATGTAAGTATTTTTCAAGCAACAGCGCACAAGTAAAATAATAGTACACATAAACTGTATGTTTACATGACATCATTCTTGTGTGGTTCCTTGGAATAGTTTTGTCACTGACTCACCATGTCCCAGCGCATCACAGATTGAATTTACTGGACTGTGATGCACTACCTATTTAACTGAGAACTGATTTTGTTTCCAAAGAACAGCAACAGGGAAGAAGAGAATATTTTTCTTTAACTACTGTTTTGGAAAGCCCCCATTTTTATTTTTTTTCCATATAATTTTAGACTTTGAATGTTTCAAGGTTATGATTACATTATACATTTTCTTTTTACTAGGTAGTCCATTCCATGAATAGTCTTTCACTGAGTCCGCCATACTGAATCTACAGTAGCCCTAACTGGTCAAGCATTGGCTTTGGATAGGGCGTTTTGCATAATATTTCCATTTCAGTTGAAGCATTACTTTATCCAACAACACCCCCCATTTGCATTTTCTTTTCATGTCTTATTAATCTGGTCAAAATTGGATAGTCATCAAGTAATCTTTTTTTTTTTCCTCCCCAAAAACTCTCTTTCACGATAAGAGCAGTGCCATTGTGGGTTTCTTTTTTTAAATATAAATTTGATGCAGAAATGTGTCACCTAAAGTGGATTTATAGACGATAAAGGTTTTGACTTTTCTCCGGATTAATCATGGTACTAATAGATGTGAGAGCTGTGGTGCACAGGTCGCTGGGCTTGGTTGTCTTGAGTATTTAGAGACGGGAACAATGGTGGCTGCCATGAAACATGAGATAACAACGAGGTGGAGGGAGGGAGTCTGTTACAGTGCCTGCTAATTGGCCTGCACATACCCTGTGGACCTGCCCTTGAAAGACCTTGTGTTCTGCTGCTTTGCAGAAGTGTTTATCCATTCATTTATTGACTGTACACCAACACAGAGAAATTCCTGTGTCATGTTCTAGGGTTAAAATATTAAGATTGATGTCTCTGTGTGTGTGTTGATAAACGAGCACAAAAATGCATCCGCTTAAATCTTCCTCATGTACGAGACCTTTGGCCAGCTTGTGTTCAGACTATGTTTTTAATTTTTATGTTGTTAATTTATTCTGTTTCACTTTTCCAGATTTGAATACACTTGTATTTTTGAAGAAAAGCCTTACAGCACCAGGGGCCAAATATTCACTGCTTTGTAAAAAGAATTGCTTTTGAAAAATAAAGAAAATGTGAACCAAAGTGAAATACTGCTCCAAGTCCAAATATCTCAAAATATAAAGTAACAACTCACCCCCGAAATGAGGATACAGTCATTACTGATGCACCCTCACGTTAGTTGAAAAGCCATTGAAGTTTGCAGGGTGATGAAACACAAAGACAGTTAGCCTTCATTGTTACCGTCTTAGCTTTTTCATCAAAATACTGTTTTTCATGGTGCGTCTCCAAAAGTCTGATCACGACTTACATCACACAAAAAATGCACAATTCTATAAGGAATTATAATGCACATTTTTGAAATGATTTGACTCCTGTGAGGAGGTCAGTGACTATTGCAATGACTTCCTCACAGCCTCACAGGATCTAACTTCTCGCATAATAGATGTGTAGACGTTACAGTCACTAATAAATTCAGTTTTATTTCATTTCAATACTATTTATATAGCGCCAAATCATAATGGACGATATCTCATGACGCTTTCCATATAGAGCAGGTCTATAGCATTTACAGAGAGGTGATGAGGGAATACTTCCTTTAAAAAGCAGAACCTGGTTCATGAGATTGGAGAGGGAGAAAGGAAGGGGGAAGGGAGAGGGGAGAATAGAGAGAGAAACAGATGCACAGCAGCAATAATAAAAGTTAGAACTATAATTTTAAATAGCAGTCGTCTATCATAGTTGTAATAATGATGATATAATTATAGTGTTCGTAGTATGATGTGTACAAATGGAGAGAAGAAGCGATGAGCTCAGTGCATCATAAGTTGTCCCCTGACCAGGCCTATAGCAGCATCCCTAAGGGACGGTTCAGGATTCACCTGAGCCAGTCCTAACCATAACCTTTATCAAAAAGGAACGTCTTAAGCATACTCCTAAATGTGGAGATGGTGACTGCCTCCCAAACCCAAACTGAGAGCTGGTTCCACAGGAGAGGAGGCTTGATGGCTGAAGACTCCCGGTCTACTTTAGGAGACTGTAGGAACCACAAGGAACCCTGCATTCTGAGAGTGCAGCGCTCAAGTGGGGCACTAGACCACCAGACTGTGAGAAAGATTTAAATAGTGAATCTGATGCAGCGTCTATCCAGTCGAAGCTGACTAATGCACACTTGTGAGCACAAGATTTGTTCTCGAGCCTTGAGGATATTCCTGTTATGCATCATCGCTAATATATGATAAACGTCCGTCCTGAACAGTAACAGAAAACTAAGCTTTAACTGGGTGTGGAGTGCAAGACGGGACATGCGCTCACCCACACGTGCTGAGTAATTCATGAAGACTGTCACAAAATCTTTATAATGCCTGAGGCTGAAAGTCCACAGTGACGCATCGATTTTCATCGAACAGTCATTGTATACAGTGTACACGCTGCCTGGGAGAAGTTACTCAGCTGAGTTTGTCTGGCAAGGTGTAGAATTTGCATGTGAAAAAAAAAATCTGAAACAAGATCAAAAGTGTTCTTGTTGTGTCGAAACACTTCTCCTGTGACATAGCAGGGGTGGAAGATGGCATGATGAGGAAGTACTGGTGAAAAAAGGAGTGTTGTTTCATGCGACTCCAGAGCCGCACATAATTTATCACGTCTTTAACTGAGAAGTTTTCAACGGATTTTCCTGAATGTCAGCCAACATACTTTATGCTGCTGGGAATGCGGCTTCACACAGTAGTTTGCTATGTCATCCTTAATTAAACTGCATGGTTGAATGCCAAAACATGTTCCTCACAGTCCGTTGCGTTTGCTTATTTTGTATGTTGGTAACATGTTTTTTCCTGACATGCAGATCATTAATCTCTTTCTCTTCTTCTTTATTTAAAAATGTTACACAAGAAGCTTAAAGAGAAGAGTATTTCATGCAAAACTTCTGTTAAGACTACGGTGATTCTTATATTTATTATTTACCTTCTTGTCATTTTCTCGTGTGTATTTTCCTGTTTCGTTTTGTGAAACTAATGATTGTGTTTCTGCCTCTTTGTACTGACTGTCCTGTCAGGTCAAATATATATGTATATCTACATTCATGTATCGTTATTCCTTACATATACATTTCATCAACCCTTCAACTTTTAGATCCTTTGTGATTTTTTGGGTCTGGGTCACTTACAACATGTATCTAAGAAAAGGAGAAGAAGCTTTTCTGGTGCTTTTTTTTTGTGTGATTTAGCATCATAAATGGTGTCTCTCATCATTATATTTTTATACATTATATATTATTTTGTGTTACTGACAGAGAAGGGGAGAAACTGATACCACATCTTCTCTTCTTTATCCTCTTCCAGCAAGAGCTATCTAAAAAAAAATTCCCGGGAACAACTGGGTAAAAAACAAACAAACAAAAAAAAAACACATGAGTGTCTGTTTGTGTCTGATGAAGAGGAGATACAAAAGCGTGAGAAAGTGTGAGAGAAGTGCGTGAGTGCTTGTAAGAGGGTGTGTTCACAGGTATGCCAGCCCCCTTCTGTGTTTGTGTGTCACCAGTCATTGTTGCACTGATGCAACACCTACCTGGGGTGTGTATAAAAGACAGCGACATGATTCATCTGCGTCAAATTAACAGTTCAAGTGTGCCAAATAGTTCCGGCTCATAAACAGTGACCTAGTGGCTATGGCTCCATCAGTTTCTGGTATGAAGATGAGGAATCTTCTTTTTGGGGTTATTCTGGGACTTCTTGCTGTTGTCCACTCAACACCTGTTAATAGTAAGTCAGTCTTTTATTTTTATTTTGTCTGTTTTTCATGGTGCGTCTCTTTTAAACACTCGAAGGAATACTTTCTTACTCACGTTAGAGTGTCTGTGTGAATTGAATTGGAGTCTTTGAGTATTAAACTAAAAGATTAAGATCAGAATTGAGGTCGACTTTTTTTCTGCTTATATATTCATGTAAGATATTCATTGACGATCAGTTAAATTCGACTATTCAATGTGACGTGCTTGCACCTCAGGGCTCAGGAGGCCATAGCCATGGATTTTGCAGTCTGACAAATACAGTCATTCTTCTGTACAGACCTCTGAAATTTCAATAATTCCCATGGTGTCCTTTTTCTTACCCCATGAGTCAGCACTTCCCCCCACTGCCACCTAAGATGCTCTTTATGTTTCAGGTCCAACTCTTTTTGTAGGAATGCAAGAGTAGTATTTCATTCCCGGTGCACAGGTTTCACTGGCACCTCCAGATTACACACAGCGATCATTGTAAAATGTCCTGAGCTGCTCCAGGAGGTGCATTAATGCGTACGTCTTGTGTAAGGTGAAACCAAAGATCAGCAAAGAGCTGTTACACAAGTTTGGGCAACTGGTAACCTCATAGGGAACAGCGGAGCTGAACATGACCGGGCAGAAATGGAAAGTGGAGAAGTGTGATTTGATTCTTAGGCCTTTCATTTATTTTTTTTTTAATTACATTTTTTAAATCCTATTTTGACTTTGAGATTTGACAGATTTTTGCTCTTTATGGTCAGTGTTTTATCAGCAAAATGGATTTTTAAATGATCAAGTACTCTAAAGAAAAATTATCCCTGTGACTACTTTTAATAACTTTATATACAGTTTTCTTAGGGCAGTTAAGGTCAGGCTCCTCCAGAAGGTCACAAGCTAAATCTGAGGGGGTCACAAGACAATCAACGTGGTATAAAGAATTTTAATTGGCATACCAATTTAAATGAAAACATCTGAGAGCTAAAAAGGTTGGAAATTGCTGGTTTATTCTTTAACATTATACTGTATTTTGCAGGGTTATCATATAATATTTTTTAAGATAGAAAATCTTATTCTGAAAGTATTTCCTCCAGCTGTCAGTAACAGGCACAACACTTTATACTGGAATAAAGTCATGCAGATGGAAATATTTATATATTCATAAGTACAAAAACCTCAGAACTTTAGGACTACTATTACTACTAATAATAGTTATTACTATAATACAGGGGGATAAGCAAAAAACAATATACTTGCATTAAGCACATGACCTTATTTGTCCTTTTTCTTCCTCCCCTTGAATGACACTATAGCCTGAAATGGCTTCCTTCCAACTAAAACAGAGGAAAAGAACAGTCATGGTTTACACTGTTGCACTAGGTGTGTCCAAAAACGTAGTATGCTCTCATAAAACCTGTGCTTTGATGAGGCTGCCTGTCTTTTGTTAACCCACTCATAGACGATTAGTCATCGAGGTTAATCATTACTGTTTCTCACCACTCCTCATCAAAGACAACACAAGTTTATACAAGAATTTGGGGCGAAGTACGTACACCATGCCTGGTAGTTTTGTAATACTCCATTAAAGCTTTGTAACTTTCCTTTCTGTTCAAGTCAGGGCTGGTTGGTAAACACTTAACCTGACCTGTGGATTTTTCCGTTTCTGTCTTTGTCCTAGCTGTGACCCAGAACCCCTCCGAAGCTGAAGATGATTTTTTCCGAGAGGCCATGACAGATGGGTTCCTTATCGATCAGTCTCTTCCAACTTTACTCACAACTGAATCACTCCCAAAAAAGCCGACTGACGACTCCAGCTCAAATTCATATACCACCCAAATTCCTCAGTCTGGTGTTACTGCTTCACCAGTGGCAAATGAAACCCAGACAGAAGAGAGTAACATTCCTGATGGCAGTGGGGACGAGGGCTTCCAGATAGGAGTTGAACACTATACAACCACAACTCAGAGTGTTACACATATTCAGAGCACTACCCCCGCAGTTTTGCCAAGGGACACCGATTCAGATTCATCTCCCACCCAAATCCCTCAGTCTGACTTTACGTCTTTATTAGCGGTAAATGAAGGAAGTGGAGACTGGATCATGTCCATAGCCACAACAACTCAGAGTGTTTCACATGGTCAGAGCTCTACTGCCACAGTCTTGGAAATAGACACCGAAGAATGCAGTTTAGATTCATCTACCACCCAAATCCCCCAGTCTGACTTTACCTCTTCATTCATGCTAAATGAAGCCCAGCCCATTGATGAGATCATTTTAGAGTCATCCAACAACCAAAACCTTCGTTCTAGGTTTATTGAAGGTAGTAAGGACACAACCATGGCCATGACCACCACGAGCACTCATAATGACATAATCAAGCAAGGACGCATTGTGGACGGTAAATATCTTATGCCCGACCCATTAGTCATACCTACAATTGCTGTTATATTGTATATATTATTTATTGTGTTTTTATTAATTTGTTTTTCTATTTTTAGTTAAGGAATCAAATCAGGCAGAGCAGCTAAACACAGCACATGGTACACCAAGTGAGTTGAATTAATTTAAAAAAATAAATAATAATCAAAACCCCCAAAAATGAGATATACCAGATTTCTGCATAAATGTCCATCTCATTAACTTTTCTCCCATTTCTCCAGGTTGGATCATCATTGTTGGTTTCATCGTCGGTGTTGCAGCGCTAGTAATGCTCTGTGTTGCCATCGCTACAAGAGACAAGTAAGAATTAAATATGAATACTATACATAAAAAAATATTTTACCATAACTATTATAAGCACAGGATTAAATTGTCACCATTCCTTAATTTAAAGGTGGAATAGACCAAGCCAAGCATCTCAACTGGAGACCAATACCAACTCCACAAACCAGCAGAGGGGGCAAGAGTTGGAGACATTCCTGTACAAAGACAGTCCGAGGGAGAACGGAAAGGCAGCAGAGTACACAGTCATCCCCCTGGAGGAGCTTTCAGAGAGCTACTCATCACACTGAGGTTCGGAAACAGATCCTCTGGGAGGCTTGAGACTCTCCATTGAACCACACGACTGTTTGAAGCAGATGAATTTCATCAGAGGAACAAAACTATCGGTGGCTGTTGAGCTAAAGGTTTCTGTGAACTTTCACAGCTCTGGGCCAAGTCTGAATGAGAAGCATGGCCTGGTTTTTCATTTCTGATTTTCAAAAACTCCTGTCATATCTTTACTTTGAAAAGTACAGCAATATTTGGTTGATGTATTTATTGCCATATCAACACTGTTATTAACTGTTGGGTAAGATACACAAATACCGTTTATTTCAAACACAGTTGAAAACTCTTTACAGTGTTTTACTTCCTGTTTTTTTTGTAAATAATTAATGTCCTTTTTTAACTCACACATTTTGTTGTGGACACAAAAATGTCTGCGCTAGTGAAAATGTATACCTTTATTATGATGTTATTTTAAATCTTTTTGTAAATAATATTGTTGAAGACGGTGTCGTGGATTGTAACTTATATTAAGGTGTTTTTTCTCTGCTCTGTAGTAAACAGGGCACAGCCCATTAACTCATCAGCTTCTCTTGGCGACCTACACTGCACTTCATCTGCTTTCAACATGCACTTACTGAATGCTCATGCTGTATCACATCTGCCCTTGTCTCAGAAATAAACACAACGGCAGCTCATCAATAAACATTTATTTGTTTGCATTCATATTTACACAGTATTAAAACATTTACACACATTAAGTCCATTTGCCTGACAAATATCTTCGTGCACTGTTAAGACTTTATTTAGTACAAGTGCATTCAGTCCTCGCGTCTCTGCTTGCATTTAGTCAAAGTCAAAAGAAGTTTTGCATTACAAAGAATGTCAGACGCAAGAAAAATGTTGAACACATTCTTGGACCAATATGTGCATAGAATCAAAAAGAAAGATAGAAAATAGAAGTTTTATCATCTAGAGATTGTACAATTTCACATGCTCATAGAAAACACTTGCTACACGTGGCCAGCTGACTAAAAACTTATGCGTATGTAGATCAAGGCCCAATAACAAACAAAATAGATGGAAAAATGATGTAATGAATAAATAGATGATCGATTTTTGACATAAATCAGGGAATGTTGATAATGACTGTGGAAGACCCTCTTCCATTTTGACGGAAGGCCGTGCTTGAGCCAAACACTAGATGGTTCGCCGAGGCCTCATGTAGACGTACTGTAGCTGCCAGCACAATTATTCAACGCACATAAGAAATGCCTTAAAGGTCCAGTGTGTAAAATTCTGTGGCATCTATTTACAGAATATGTCCAAAATTCAATGCACTATTTCAATTTCAATTTCAATTCACTCTATTCCTCTTCCTGTGAGTCCGCCATGTCGAACTCCCACCTAGCCCAGAATGTACAAACTCAATACTGGCTTTAGATAGGGCCCTCCGCATTGGGCCAATGTAGTTTTTCCATGTGACAGGCAAGGCAAAGGGGTTGCAATCAGCAACTACAACACTCAATGCCTAAATCCTACACACTGTTCCTTTAATGTGCTCATTACCCTTAAATAGCATCCACTCATTAAACAAGTGAAAAATATTGGGCTTTCTTCTCTGACAGTTTGAAGCTCTGTAGTTTCTCCTAAAACCAAATAAATGTAATCCATTGTTTGGAAGTAAATAACTCTAAATTCACAACCTATTGAGACATCTAGTGGCCCATAAAATGAACATTAACATTGTGCTAGCATTGTTACATATATATAGTTATAGTCTTTATAGAAACCTTAAGCATAGCAAAAACAATTCTGACAGATTACATAAAATGTCAAATTCTATACATTTGATTTATACACTTTATCTAAAGAGAGTATATACACAAAGTGCAAGGAGGCACTTTAAACATGAATATATAAGCCGTTGCTTATATGAAAAGAGAAATAAATAATCCTGTTTCCCAGGTTTGAACAGAGATGCTACACAGTGTTGAACATGCACATATTCCACCTAAATCCAATGACCTTGTTGTTACAGCTTTAAATTTATGTGAGAGCTGGTGGCAGAATTTAGTGTGCACTTGCTAAACAGACATTACCCTTGCTAATTAACACTGTTATTTATGTTTAAATTTACTGTGTTGAAACTACATCTAAAGCTGCATAGTAATTAAGTAATGACTTGTGAGGAAGGCCCAGCCGTCCCCGTTCTGAGCATAGTAAAGCAAGTAGGTGGAAATAATACCTTACTTTACTTCCTCTTCTAAAATGTGAGTCCCAATATTCTATAGTTTAAACTTTTATCCTGAAATGTGTTTGTCATCACACCGACTGCACTCTGCAGTTGACATCATCAAGGCAAGGTTGTCATATAGCAAAGATATAAACAGTTTGAAATAAAAGACAGAGCAATCGCTGGCCTGCTGAGAGTTCAACTCTCCAGTTGAACCACCAACTTTTCTTTTTCTTTGTTAATCTTCCTCTCTTGCTCTCAGAAACACGCATGACACACATAAATTCCAGTACACAGGCATACTTTTTGACTACGAACAATGCTTAACTCATAGAGAACATACAAAAAAAATAATAAAGAAATAACTGGGAGGGCACCCTTCACTTACTCTATTTTCTGCTTTACGGCTCTCTGCAACACATCCTGTACTGTTTGTTGCCACATTTAGATGGCACATGCGCTGCTCTTAAGTCCTAAGCTTTGCTTCTTAGGCTCGAACCATGTGTGTGACATCAGGGTGTAATCCTATAAGTCAAGCAGTCAAAGGTAATGACTGTTTAACCATCTCGTACTTAGATCATAATACCACGAACAGCACTGTTTCATTGAGTTAATGTTTCGTTTTCATCAATCCAGTTTGCATTATTTAGAACCTTTGGTGGTTACAGACATTTCATAAGAAGACAGAGCATGCCACTGATAGGGACTACCATTCAGAAATACCTGGCCAATTCCGATGACTGATTTCCTTCATATGTTCTGAGTTGATTTCCAACATTCCTATCATCTCTCACTTGGTTCTTTTATAAGATTTAACTGGCAAGGCCATCATCCAACCATCATTTCTCTGCCCTTTTAGTTACAAAGAAAATGCTTCAATACAAAAGAAGAATGAGATGTTGCGGAAGTTAACAGAACAGGAAGCTTGCAGCAGTACCAAGTAAGGCCCTGAGTGTTGTCAACCAAATGATTTATTTTTCTGTACAAAGTGAATAAAATGCACCAGTTATTTACAGTTTGTGTCTAGTTAGTGCAAATGCAAGATCTAATGCAAGTTGTTGAGCCATCTGTAGTTCCAGAAGATACCCGGATGGGTAACTGAAGGATTGGCCGAATGTTTGTTCTTGCGGTACGTTGACTCTGCTAACGCTCTCTTTTTTTTTTTAAATCTTCTTTTTGTATGTGATTTTTTTTGTTCTTTTTTGTTGTGTTGTGTAAGCAGAAAATAAAAGCTGTTGGAACTTAGGGTAAGGCGCAGCAGCATCTGGATCTGCTTTAGTCGCATTTCCATGGTTCCTCCTCAACAAGAGAGAACGCTGCAGTCTTGCCATTTGTGCCCATCGTGACCTGTAAGTAATTATCAAGAACATCTAACTATGGGGCCAAGGCACCATCATTTACAAAATGTCAACAGTTGGGAGCAGAGAAACCATTGACCTTGGGGCACAGTTAATGTATGGTTCCCCAACATTGAAATACATGTCATCTTATACACTGATACAGTGATGCTGTTTGCACGTCATTGTGGTTTGCCAGTTGCATGATTACATCAAAACAAGGATATTTATAGTTTTTCAAAGTTGGCCATGTATTTTATGGATTCTCTGCCCAACCGAATTACAATGCTAGAATAACCAGAATGCAACTTTAGCATCAGATACAAAGTTGCATTACACAGACAATGAAATATCAACAAAATTCTACTTTATAACTTATAAAGTAGAATTTTGTTGATATTTCAAAAAATAAACTATGTAGCGCTCGTTTGTTTAGAAAGCTAACTACAATATTGAAAGGAAATTATCTTTGATAGGCATTTCATAAATATATGCATCACTTTGGATGAAACATGGTGAAACAGCAGTCTTTATGTATACCACCAGCTAAAAAAACTCTTTGCAAAGATGGCCAATGATTAAAAATTATAATTTGGTCAGGCCTGCCACAAATACATGTCCAATTCAGTAGAGCAAAGAAAAAAACAGTGTTCTTAATAAAATCAAGACATACCACAACAAAATACAAGTCAAATATAATTGGGTACAGAACAACGCATTAGGAATGGTTGGTGCTTAAAAAGTAACACTTTCATTTGGATTTCATGAGAGTAAAACAGAGTTTTTGAGGATGATAAAAAAACAAAAAGGATAATATAAAAAACAAACTTTGATTTTTATGAACTGGTATCACAAAAACTGCTTTTTCATAATCACATTAACAGGTGAATAAATGAATAGTTTTTAGAGCAACTTTTAAAAAAACAAACCTTTTTCTTCAATTAAATTATGTCAGATACTATCCACATAGACACACATACACCAGTATGAGAAGTCACATGGAAAAGAAACAAAAGACAAACACAAACACAGAGCGGGGGAAGGATTCTCTACATACAAGTCTCTATGTCCGTTAACGTGAAATGTACCTTGCAGTCGTCTATCAAGATTGAGTTGTGGTGAGTGTATACGTTCTGGTTGCTGTTATTTTCATAGAAGGATTGAGTCTTTGCCATCTCGAAGTCATCCATCCGGGTCTGGGTAGAGTCGTAGGAGTCAAGCTCGTCCTTGGAAAGATGGTACACGATACCGGCTCCATAGGAGTCCCCAACCACGTTGACTGATGTGCGGAAACGATCCCTGCATGTTGAAGAGGAAAAGTGGAATTTAGTCAATTCATGAAAGAAAAAGAGAACAGCAAAGAGCCAGGACAAGTGTCTTTGTTTTCACTTTTCTTTTAAAAATTTAAAGGAACACCGGTTTGGATGTCCTTATTGAAGGACAATATACATCCAGGGGAGGAGAATTTCACTGATATTTATCTGCAATACATTTCAATCTATTAGTTAACAAGAGGCCAAGCAACTCATTCCCAGTTGACTAATTTATGCCTTGCTACCAACAAAGCAAGAAAGTGCCAGCACTTTTTAAAAATCTTTTCGGAAGTGGATTATGTACTGTAGTTCTGTAAGTTACGTATCTGAATCAACAAAGCAAAACACTACATCTCCAGTAAAGTTATCAAAGCCAGACAGCAAGAAATGTTTACACCCCCAAAACATATGTTAGAGAACATGCATTTCTCACTTCATAATGAGATCCACAAGCAAAAACATGTAGATTTAAATGAAAGTCAAGCATCTGTTTTCATGGGACTTTGGCTACTACTGCTCTACAGTGTACAAACTATGCGTATCAGTGTGCTGCCCTGGAAAGAAAGAAAAAAAGATAAAATACATATGTGCCTCATTAGAAAGTGAAATGATCTTAAGATGTTAAAGGAGAAAGGGTGTTGGATTGAATGTTAATGCAAATGAAATCATTAAGAGTGTAAAGCAATAGAAAGCTGGAGTTGTACATCCTGGGAGGGCAATGAAGAAGGTAGGCAGAGTTCTGCTTTGAAGCTCCAATGAATATCTGCAATTCAATTAAAAATCTTGTGAGCATGATAAGTCTGTAATTTTCTCTAATTTCCCAGTCTGACTAAGATAGTGCGACATTCTTTAGGAAGAAAATATCAATTTTGTTAGATTGTGACCCTACAAACACTGCAGATTTTGGCCTTTAGGGATTTGAGAAGATTCAAACTTTAGATAAGCAATGAAAATGTTAGATTGTAAAGTTTAAACTATAAATTGTGTTGGAATGTTTCTATATGTTTTGAATGATAGCGTTTGTGTTGATGTTGAACTTACAGCAACCAGTCGACAGCGACCAGGAGGCTGATGTCCTGAGTGGGCAGCCCCACAGCCGTGAGGATCAGAAGCATGGTCACTAGTCCAGCACTGGGAATACTGGCTGCTCCAACACTGGCCAGGGTGGCCGTCATACTGAATAGGAGGAAAGTTCAACTCTCAGTAGACAGACCACAGGCTCCAACATAACAGTGCCACGATTCACTTTTAACATTCAGTGACTGTATTAATAATAACAATGGAATGATGTCTATTAAATATTTGAAATTACTGATAAACTAGGGTACAAGGCTGTAGTTACTAAATATAATCAAGACAACTAAAATGTAACTTTAATTGGCATATACACAATGGTACTATTATAAAAAACCCTCTCAGTTCTGAAAATAATAGAAAGATCCCTGAGTTTTAAAAACATGTTTCACTGGATTTATGTGGAAAAATTTCATTTGAAATAAGGACAGTCATTCTTTTGCTCAGACAGATTTAAACCCCTGTTGGGAAGAATTTGGCTTCTTTATTACAAAAATGTTACCTTGCAAATGTGTTGTGATATCTTACTGTAGCCGCGTTCTCACCTGACAGTAACAATCTGGCCCCAGTCGAGCTCAATGCCATTCATCTGAGCAATGAAGATGGCAGCCACAGCCTCATAAAGCGCTGTGCCGTCCATGTTGATGGTGGCGCCCACTGGGAGGACAAAACGTGTTACTCTCTTGTCGATGCCCAGGTTCTCCTCTAAGCATCGGAACGTGACGGGCAAGGTACCAGCACTGCGGCAAATAAAAGAGGTAGAAATGCTTTATTATTAGAGTCACAAATAGCATTCAGTGAGCATGCAATGAGTGAGTCACTTTGCAAACGCTGAACCCAAAAACATACATGTTTCTTAAAATAGACTAGTGTAGGCTAAGGCTTTGATGAGTTTAACTTCACCAAAGAAACACAAACTAGTTTGAATTCAGAGAGAAAACAGCAGCTGTGTCTCAGAGGCTCTTTTGTGTGTTTTGTCTAATAATTCATAAGTGTTACTCCGAGATGGCGGAGGAGAGAGAGCATGAAAGAACTAAGGTCACAAAGTCAAGAGGAGAAAGAGTGTGTCTATGTCATTAATAAAACAAAAGGAAAGATATCCCACATTGAGGCAAAGTGAGAAGACATCGCTGGCGGGAGTACTTCACAGTTACAAAGGAGTGAAAAGGGGGAATCTAAGTATTCACAACAACATGCGGCATATCAGAGAGGAAACCCAAATTAGATACAGTCACACTGTGCTTACCAGCATCAGATAATCCTAGAAAAACAATAACGAAGGCTGAAATCACTCATACCTGGACGCTGTTCCAAGTGCCGTGACCCAAGCTTGGAATATTCCCATGAAGAACTTGTAGGGATTTTGTTTTACTATCACAAAATATATCAGTGGAAGGAACAGGCCTCCATGGATGATGAGACCAACTATGACAGTGATCATATACATCCCCAACTGCCTCGCAACCACCTCCAAGTCAGCAATGGAGATGATCTTTCCACAGATGAGGCAGGCAATACCAAGAGGGGAGTACCTGAAGATAGACATGGGATATGTTTGTACACAGGATTACTTTTACACATGTGTAAAAGCAGGTATATTACTAATATTTTCAATATATAAATATGTAGTATATTAGCTGTGGGATCCTCTAAATCAATATCATTTTCATGAAGAGAACAAGCCAGGGAAATGGTTTGGCAATGTAACTAAATGTGGAACACTTACCACATAATTGCGCCAACAAGCCTCATGACGATATCATTCAGGACGTTGAAAAACTCCACCATCAGTTTGGCCTTTTCTCCCATTTTCCCCATTATAACTCCAAAAGCAACAAAGAATCCAATCAAACCTGCAAGAATACAGTGATGTTAATTTAGTCTTGGATAAGCCTGTCTATTAAACTGAATATACTAGAACGATACCCAGTTCACTCTCACTCTTAATCAGTCATTGAAAGTAAGATGGAAAAGTGTTAGAATGTAAAAGTACTACTACATTTTAATTCATTCATGTTTTTTTGGCTTTGTTTGTTAGTTTGTCTATTGGCAGAATGTCACAAAAATGAACCATGAGGTAATAAGTGATGAGTCTTGGCATGGATACAGTAATTTTCTCATAAAGTAATGAACTCACTGGACTTAAAAACACCTGCCACATTTATATCATAACTTAATAGGTCTGTTACTACATATATTTTGACACAGATCCAGGTGCAGAGGACAGAGATTTTCTATTAATAAATCTGGCTGTGTAGCATTGGTGGTTGTATGTTTTCTAGTCATTATGTAACTGAAAATAAGACTTGTGTTTTTCTTCAACAACTGTTATTTATTTTTTGGTTCTGCAGTGGGTGTGTTTCCAAACTTTTCACCTACCCAGGACATTCATCCCACCCTTGAACTCAAGTGACCTTTTGATAGTAAACTGTGGAGGTGCTTTGGTTCTGTTAGTGGGCACAGGTACTTTGGTAACTACTGTTTGGATCTGGAAAAGAAGCAAAAGAAAAGAACAAACAGTTGGCGCCTTCCACATATGAATCATTTTTTTATTCTGGGTTAAAAAACCTTTTGTAAGACTCCTACCTGCTGAAAGCACGCCTGCACCAAGTTCTCTGGGAAAAGATTGCGGATGAGGTCAAAGAAAGCATCAAGGCTGGACACCTCGTCGTTCTTCTTTCCCTGTCCAAGATTAGCCCTCAGCTTGGGGTTACCGGGATGGATGATCAGCACCAGCACCACTCCCAGGACAGCTGCGATCACCGTCGTTGACATATAGTACACCATGGCCCTGGTGCCTAAGCGGCCACTGGATTTGGCATCCAGACCGGCTAGTCCTGTTGGCATAGTATGTTTGACAGCAAACAAATATAAGTGTTGAACATCAAGATTTATTTTATAAAGTAGATCTGATTTCTCCTATAACTTTACAATCAGGTTGATCAGTTCCTCTCTCCAAATAGTTGCTTCCAGTCAGAACTTGCAGAATTTCAACTGTGAAGCCTCCACACAAAAGGCTTAGTTCATTTAGATAAGAGGTGCTGGTGTTGTGATTGTGACTGTTTTGTCTACAGTATGAGGACATATTGTGCAAATATATTGGAAAAACAAACTCTGCACCCATAAATTCCACACCAGTTGCTTCCAAATTGAGAGAACTTAATTGCACATTTGTAGTTAGTTAGACAATTAAACGTATCTTTTGAATTCAGTTTTTTATTATGCAGCCTGACAGCAAATTAATGTAGCACTGTTTATATGTTGACTTGTGGAAAGACTAGATCTCTTGACTTCCCTGAATAGCACATGATAAATAACAGCAGTCTTCAATGCGTGAATTGTTTACTGAGGGTAATTGAGTTTAGACAATATTAGAAATGTCTGCACACTGTGCTATAAGCAATGATTAGGATTTAATATTATCTTCAGGTTATAATGTCGTTATATTCATGAAGGCTTCTACTTTCTAATCAAAAAATTGCTGATTAACAGTTAGGGACTGTATCCAAAGCTATTGCTGTGTCTCAATTCGGATACTTCAGCTAGTACACTTCTTCACTGGAGTAGTGTGCTAATTTCAGCAGTGTAGTGTCCTTATTTTGAGTACGGCAATTGGGGACTTATTGGAAATGACAATTGCAACATTTCATTGCTTCTTCTTCACCGATTTGCAACTGGAATTGAGCACCAACATTTGGCTGCCAAAATACTGCGGTATTGCGAAGTGTCCGGCATTCCACATGCAACTTTCTATATGTTAAGTACACCACTGGGTACTTATAGTACACTGCATTTTGCCGTAATAAACAGTGTGACACACATATGTGCTCAAGTGTAAGTATGAAGGTTTGCAAATTGAGGCTCACACATCTCCCATATAGGCAACCTAACATAACTATGCCTATATTGATTAATTTTATGGTCCTAGTTTTATTTTTTTTAACTAGTAGGAGACTTATGTTTTCACAAACAATAGTTTGGAATGTGGAAAAACAAGAACATGTGTATACTTGGGTCTGTGTGCCACCCGGCCTCCACACAGAGCTTGTCTAAACACAATTGTCTGAAAAAACCCGCCCACTCCTGTTGCTTCCACGTAGCAACAAGTTGCCCAATGTGACCTCATTTCAGGACAGTTGTCAGCAAATTGAGCAGAACATTTGCAAGCAGCTACTGTACCTCACCCACCTGTGACCAGACTGGAAACCACAAGAGGCAAAATAAGCATCTTCAGCATCCTCATTAGGATCTCCCCAGGGAAGGCGATGACCATAATAACATCAGGAGGGAGAGGAGATATGTGCCGCAGCAGCATTCCAGAGATGGAGCCCAGAAACACGCCTGAGCCGACGGGAAAACACAAATCAAACACAAAGCCTGGTGACTCTGAGCCCCGACATACCAATGGTGAGCAAGAACCAACATCTGTGATAAATAAACTCATGTTTAGCTGTCTTAATTACACATCATCACCTGTCATCTGTATGTTACAGTGCCATGGTGTCAACTATACATTCCGTGATAATTGGGCACACGTGGGATAAATAAAAACTTTACTGGATGACTCATGACACTGAGAAAATATATAACAGTCCGAATGTTTTCACAACTACTTCACATCCATCAATAGATATAGAAAAACATGGTTGAAATTTATAATGTTGAAAGCAGCACAGTTTCTTTGTTTAGTTTGCCTGTGGTCCATTAAAATTAAACATACAAGTACAGTTGCTCCTCTCTTTATTGTAAAGTATTTTCAGTGTTATTTAAATTGAATATGAACCAAAAGAATGGATATCATAAAACTCCTTCTCTTTTCTAAAACACTTCATTATATCATCAAGAAAGAAGCTGTGAACCTTTTTCTATGTTTAAAATGGTACATTGTGAATTGTGTCGGCTTCACGTCGTGCTAAGTGGTGAGCTTTATTGCCTCTCAGCAGGAATATATATTTGAAAGAGTGGGCCCTGCCTGACTGAGGTTTGAATGTTTTGCTCATGTTTCAATGGATTTTCTCCTGATGTTCCAGGTTTTTTTTTTTTCCAAAGACATGCAGGCAAGGTTAATTGCCCGTAAGATGTGTCTGTCTGCCTGAATGTGCTGTAGTGTGTGCAGCTGACAGATCCAGAGTGTAACATGCTTTTCTTTTTTTTTTTTTTTGTGGTCAAATTCATGCTAGGAAAGCCCTGGAAGAGCAGAGTAGAAAATAGATCGATTTTTGGATGCAAGTGGCAGGACCAAAAACGTACCGAGGATCGTGAGAGTGAGAACCATGTTGTTCATGACTTTATCACAAAGAGTGCTGCATGCGCTCTCATTCAAGTCCACACTGGGCTCCAGGTGACTCTCATCCATCCTGACCTCCACTTGCTTCTGCATTTTGTTGGCACTGAAAGAACAACAGAAAGAAGAAAATCTGGTATTAATTACTGGGACTGGGTTTTTTTTTGTTTGCAAAGAGCTATACCTGCTAATAGATGCATGTCATCATTATTGTGATACAAATAGTAAGGTTTATGCATAGCCACATGTTGCTGAGACAACCTCTATAAGTCACATGCATAAATTAGAAAAGAGTGGGATGTAGATATATAGGGGCCACAAAGTCCACATGCCTTTGCCCATTGCTATAATCTCCTTGGGCTTGATTCCAGCACTCCCAGCTTGTTTGTGTATTCCAGCATACATAATTGGCAATGTTTATTGCATGTTCTTGTCACTGCGATATAATCTCCTACTGATTGCTCAGGGTGCATGTACATGAAGTTGGACCTTGGGGGATACTGTGAACCTCCCATGCAGCATACCCTATACCCAATACAGTAGCTAGTTGGGTAGTGAGAGCACTGAAAGAAACACATGTCTGTCCGTACCCTAGAGGACAGTATTGGTGATTCCAAACTGGGGAGAAATGGGGGCAACAACTGCTATGTATTTCAGGCGATTAGAAAGATTTGTAATATTAATTAGATTCACAATATTACTATGTAAGTGTTCATTGTGTCATTGAGTAATTAATGGGGGCACATTCACACATGATTAAACACAATTAATTCTGCATGCGCTGCATTCTTAGTGCATGCAAATTTGTTCCAAAAAAAAAAAAAAAGGGGTTGCAGATGGCCTCATAATTAGCGACAAACTCCCGAACAATTAGCGCAGAATCAATAAAGAGCCTGTTTATAATCTGCATTTTAAACAAATTATTCCAGTTTTTACTCTACACATATGAATAAACAGAACACCAGCTGTTACTCATGTCCTTCTCTGTGCTGCTGCTTCTGTTGAGCGCCTGCATAAGTCATTTATGATAATCTGAGATATTTCTTATTATTATTTCTGAAAAAAAAAAAATAAAATAATATATATATATATATATATATATATTGTGTGGTCAGTGATGTGTTTTCAACGATTATCCAGGTGTTTTCATTGCTAGATGAAGTTAATTTTAGATAATGATCGTCTACCACCCATTCCTTCATCTAAGTGCTTCATCATATCACTGAAGCAACAAGTAGCTCAGGTTTGTTGTGGTCTGGCTTAAAGCCTCTTTGACTTAAAGATCATCTCTCCCCTGTGCAGCCTTTAAATCCTCTGTAGAGCACCGACGTGTACGGTTATGTAAGACTGAAATGCCCGTGTCATTTAGACACTCTCGACCTTCATGAATTGAACACCGGGAATATTAATGCTGTCAGCAAACGCAGCAGAAAAATGCTACAGTTTCTCTCAGCAAAGGTTTTGGATTAAGTGAAAAATCTAATTCACAGTGCAGAGAGGAGATAAAGCCCTAATTATAGGCAGTGTGGAAACATAATGTACCCTTCTTCTCGTGTTCAATAATGGGTCTGGTAGTTCAATATTTGAATTACTTTCTGCACAAGACATGGAAATGGGACAGAGAACATGCAAGGTGAGGACAGAACAACTGCCAAGTCATCAGGGCTGTCTGATACATTCTCTCTTGCTACCATTAATGAGACTTAAGCCTTTTAAAGAGGATAAAATTAGCACCTGCAGCGCACAAGTGATTGAGTTATGCAACGGAAAAGGGGCTTCCCAGGAAAAGTCAAGGTGTCACCATCACCCGCCTGACTACTGTTATGCAGGAGATTACTTTGAACACCAAACTTTGGTGTGAACTTTTTAATACTTCAAAAGGCATTGAACAAGTAATTCAAAGCCCAAAACTCGTTATGAATAGGCAATTAAGAAAATGTTTGTAAAACATAACCCCCATTCTTTTTCAGTTTTCAGCTCTTACCATTAAAAAGGCACAAAAAAATAAAATAAAATAAAATGACAGAACTGTACAGAGAACTGAATAATCTGAAAAAAACATCACATTAACTCTATTAATCATCCACAGGATTACTACAGATAGAGGTTACCCTTGCAGCAGTTATTTCTGAATAATTATACACAGTTATAGAGGTATTTTAGCATCAGTGATGCATCTTTGAAGTTCCAAGGGAAATCTGAACAGAAACTATTTAACATTATGCTGATGGCATCTCTTCAATGCCATTGTTTTCATGACTCATCTCATAAATCATTACCACATCACTCATGCTACTAATAATGCTTACCGGTTGTTGTTTTTTTTAAGTTGCTTGGGATTGAAAGTGTACTTTTGGAGAGCTACTACACAGCCATCGGCATCAGTGAAAAAAGTAACAAATTCATGGCTTATGCATTAGTAAATCCAGTCAGAACCTCCAACGAGTCTTTTATCCTTCAGAAAGGTCTCTTCAGTCCTTAAAAAAAAACAGTCTTTAGATCACTTCTTCCTCAGCATTAGATGTATATCCACAATCACAGATGCCTGCTCATTCAGCTGTAGGGAGGTGCATAAAGGTAAACTGACTAACCTGGAGGTCTGACAGGAGTCTCCCAGACATGAAGGGTGGAGTCAACCTGCTAAGATTAGCAAAGAAGTGAAATCCTTGTTGCTCTTTGTTTACTTCTTCTTCCAGAGGGAATGATTTACATTGCTTTGGATGTCCAAAGACATAAGTCTCTGGGGAAGGTCCTGACTGAGTGAAAATAATAATAAAATAATAATAAATTGTTGAGTTGTAAGAGTTAAGTTCTTTGACTGGGGCTTATCCTGTTGGGGCATTTCAAACAGCGTAGTAGATTTCATAAATTAAAAAAAACAATGCATATTTATATTATTCTTTAAGCATCCACATGCTGAGTTGCAGAATTTAAGTACAGATGCTTACTAAGAGCCACAAAGTGCATCGTTTGCAGAGCTTTTATTTTGTACAGGCCTTTCAAAAAAAAAGTTGCCAGGAGTTTTAAAACACCTTGGCTTAACACAATCACTGGGGACGTTGTCAGTAGCTGCAGCCCATAATTAATTTCTAACACAGATTGGTGTCATGATGGCGAGAGTGTGAAATCGTGCGCTACCAACGGTGTGCGCTGCTTGTTGATTCTACTGAACAATTTAATGCATTAAGTGATAGTGTGAAGGAGAAACCATGGTGGTTTGGATTTGAGTGGAAGCAACAACATCACTACTGTATGTAGAGCTAGTGTTTGGTTTATCTGTTCTAGACTCCAGTAGAAACATGGCAGGACCAACAGATGAAATACATAACAGATAACGGTTCCCCAAGGGTTGAAGCCCTAACAGTAAAAGCTCTGTCATTCTTTGTCTTCAGCAAAAAATGGCCTTAAGAGCGCCTTATCAGAGGATTTCAAGTTATGTGCTTCTGAGGTCTAATTTAGAAGCTTAGCCAGGTAGCTCATTGCCTTAAAAAAGGAATGTTAATACAGCAGTACAAAAATCTAAATGAAAGGTAAAAATACAAAGAATAATTCCTTTAAGGTCATTAAAATCAATACAAACTCTCAGTCTAGAAATATTTCTGAAGAGGAATCAACACAAGTGAGCTGATGGGAACATGAGAGTGAGGTTTTGATCTAAAATAACTCCAAATGTCTTAACAGTGGGAGCAACATGTCGAGCTAGAGTGCAAAGAGCAGGCAGAACCTGGCCATCAGTGCACTACATAAACTAACAGTTATGGAGGGAAGATAACTTTGGATGGTAATTCAGATTTGCTTGAAAAATACAGCTGAGTATCATCAGCATAGCAAGAAATAAATATGATCCTGTATGATAATATGGCCCAAAGGGAGTAAATAGCCTAAAAAGAAAAGAAAATAGGTCCTAAAATGGAACCCTGTGGCACGCCATTTATAGGTAATGCTTAAGAGGAGGTGAAGCTATCAACAGACACAACAGATTTTCTGTTAGAAAAGTATGGAGAGAACCACTGGAGGGTAGCCCCAGAAATACCAACCCATGTTCTTAACCTGTCAAAAATAATGCCATGATCCACTGTGTCAAAAGTGGCACTAGCATCAGGTAGTACCAACATGGAGCATTCACCTGAATCGTCCTTCAAGATATCATTCATGACTCTCACAAGGGCAGACTCTGTGGTGTGTTTCTGTCTGAAAACCTGATTAAAATCTCTCCAAAATATTACTATCAATAAAGGCTTCCAACAATTGATTTCAGGCAATTTTCTCTAGGATGTTCGATAGAAAGGAAAGCTGAGAAATTAGTCTATTATTGCTATGGTCAGACAGAACACAACCAGGTTTTTTGAGAAATGGCTGGACACCATCAGTCTTAAAATAATCAGGAACACATCCAGGAAAGAAAGAACTATTGATGATTGAAAGCAGGCAAGGGACAACACTATCTAGAATCTGGTATTATCTTTAGTGGACTTGATTATAGTGTTGTGTGTGAAATAGTTTCAATTCTATTTTGTTACGGGCAGAAATATCTTTAACAACATGCAAAATATCCAGCTTAGGGCAAGAGAAGTCAAATACAGAAGTTGCTGGATGAGTCTTCGATTGTCTCTTCTCAATCAAACTTTTCACAGTCTGCACCTGATGTAATAGGAACATCAAGAGAACCATGTTAGAGTAAACGATCAATGGTCTTAAATAATAAACTAGGCTGCTGTTTGCGGGTGATGAGCTCTGAGAGATATATTCCCTTCCATCTTTAATTTCACCGTAAGATGAAAATAAAAATTTCATCTGCTCATAATGTTTAAGGGCTAATGTCAGGTTGTCAGTTATATTAGGCGTGGTGTTCACTGTAAACAGTAACTGCCAAATTAAACACACAAAAATAAGATAAATGGATTATGAGAGCAAAATGAAAAAGCTGATTGCAGCTGGTTCCTTGACACACTTTTGAGTATCTAATCAGCCATCAATCATGGCTTATACTTGGGTAAGATTTTGTCATAATTATTACACACAACATTGATTTTAATGAAGGTTTTGGCATGCACGCTGCTTCTATCAGTTTTGTTTCTCAGCTTGTACCAACATTGGACTAATTGAGATAACTTGATAATTTGGATAAAGGCAAATTAAAAACAAATATGAACTTTTCAGGATTTTTGTATGCTTGTTGTTTTCCAGTAACATTACCCAGGATGTTTCTTGTGCTGTTTTGCACAAGATCTTGTGTACTGTTTCCAAAATCATGCAGCACAAACTCTGCATAGCAACATCAGCAACCAGTTAGGCTTTGATTTGAAGTATTTGTAGAGACGCAGCTGTTTGGTGCTGCTTAGTCACTGAGCGCGTGGCCATGGCTTCTTTTAGTTTCACAAGGTGACATGGCCATTGTGCATGTAGTCATTGTGATGGTGTTGCCATGGCAGCGTTTATGCTTTAATGATCTGTTGGGGTGACTGGCTTTTTATGTGGACGATGATTACTAAAGTGTACGTGATGACATTGGAGCCATTTTTTAACATTTTGACAGTTAAAATTAATAATGTATACCATAACGTGGGAATCAAAAGCTTAAAAAATCAGTCGAATTCCAGCTGTCTGATTGCAGGGTAATCAGCTACTAAAATATCATATATCTACTTTAGGAAATAGGTGTATTATCCCTGCAGTTTACATAGTTATTGTGTGCAAGTGTGTTGAGTAGATGGCACTTTATATCTGTGAAGTCTTTGTAAAGATTTCCATTAACCAGCTGCTCTCAGAGCTTGGACAGGGAGAGGAGAGACAATCTAAGAGCACATGGCAAAGCATTCGTCCGTGCAATTTCACACCTGGCTCCTCCTTTTCTCCCCTCAGCACCAAGTTGACCTCATGCTGCAACACCTGACAACACACACCACGCTTAGACAGCAGGTGTCTATAATTAACTAATCTGTCCTGAGCCATCCTAATCCAGCACACATACAAACTGAGATGGATCAGACGCACTTAGAGAACAAGTCTATAGCTCTGATACCCTACAACATATTTCCACACATCCTAAAAAAAAAAAGAACAAAGTGGGTCCCGGTAGTGGATCAATCTGATTATATATTAATTTAAAATTTGAACAAAAAAAAAACAAAACAGGGAAAAAAAAGTCACAACCTGAATTACAGATCAAACATTGTTGAAATTGTTTGTGTGAACCTTTCCCTTACATTGGTGCACACATCTCCACACAACAAAACTGCCCACCCGCTAACTGTTACTATTAATTAGAAGAACAGAAAAAATGCAACAAGGAAATTGTGTGTGCTTGCTCAACTCATTTGGGAATTCAACTGACTTTTGTTGCCCGCTGGTAGGAATGAAATAAAGGACCGGAAATACTTAAAACAAATGCAATGAGTAAAACCATTTGGTTGTTGTGAAATACTTACACCTCTCTCCATGACCCACTGTTATTCCACATCCACACATCGGAGGATAAGCATGAACCATATTAACAACAACATGCAATAAGAACATCCTACTGGTTTGTGTGTGTCCTGTTTTTACCTGTTTGAAGGACGTCGTCCTGCCCTGCATGCTTACATGACATCCATTCACAGAGAAGGCAATCAAAAACTTATGTATGTACTTAGGTATGTCATATTCTCCTCGTCTGTTGTTGTGATCATCACTGAATTGTACTCTTCTGCATGTTTGATTGTCCGCTACTTTTAAATGAACAAAACAAATGAAAATAAAAAATCTTTGAGTGAACAGTGGGTGGAAAATATAAAACACTTTACAATTCAATGGCACCTTAAAAAAAATGGCCCTGAAGTAAATATCAATTTGGTGAATGTGAATATTCTCCTTTTGTTGAGTCTGTCAGGGGTTTTGGCGAACACAATGTCAAATTTGGGGCTCATTGTTTGTCTTTCCTCTTTCCTTAATTCATAATGTTGCATTGTATGACAATAATACTTTAGCAATTCAGGTGGAACTCTTTTTAAACATAAAAAGTTCAACTGAGTTTTCAGAGAGCGGAAACATAACTCCCATAAGCACAAAAATGCCTGGAACATGATGCAACACCACAGTACTAATGGAAGTAGATGAAGCATCCTGACACTCGACAGTTCCTACAGTCAGAGTCACACTATCAGTGGCCATTGTGAGCAATAGTATGAGCGTGAACCATCCCAGATTAATAAAAAACAATCAAACCTGATGTAGAGGAGGTAAATGACTCCAAGCACTGCCAGACAGAGACCGGAGGAAATACTGTAAATATTCACACTGACCAAAATCCTTTTCTGCCACTGGCAAGAAAGAGTAAGAAATGTTTAAAAAAGCAATTACTACACTGAAGCCGAAGCTGCTGGAATTTAGTATTGCTATGCCTTCTTGATGTAAACAATATATTGATATTTTACAGCCCTCGCCCAATTTCTTTTAAACAACCGGTCTCAGTATGTTCGAATAGCCCCCTTTGGTACAGTAACAGGAAACTCGACTCTCACATGTACAGGCCATTTATCTTAGTTAAGCTAACCAACAAACCCATAGGGGCATATTGTCTGTTACTGAGCAACACCTATACGCCATGAAATTGTCCCAAATATAATAAAAGGCTTTTTATTTTAAATACAATTTATCTCAATCAAAACGTCTAAAGACCTGTTTTTTCCCCCCCGCTGTACCTCACAGCTGTTTACACCTTCCACATCCTGTAAATACACAAAAGAAATACAATTCCCAGCATGCTCCAACCCCTGTTACATAACAGAGACACGTGCGTGCTGTGGCTGTGGAAAGTCCATTAAGTGCACAGAGATTTAGTCTAAGGATCCGACAACCCGAGGTGATAATTCAATGGGCCAGAAACAATGAGGATTAATGGGCTTTTCTGATTGTTCCATATGCCAAACTGTCAACGCTTTCAGGGATTTCATGCTCTCACATCAGTTAAATATTATATGCTTCACTACAGGTTTAAATATCTCTATCACATGTAGGAGAAAAACACACAGATTCAAAAACTAGATAGATGTTATCTGTGAAGACTGAAAATATAACTTCGCTCACAATTCAGGCAATTATGGAAGTCGACATTTATGCTCAGCTTTTATATTCATTTTCATTAATCGTCTATGATTTATGTCGAACAAAATTTGATTAACTAGCAGCCATTTAGATATTGTCAAACACCCGAGTCAACCCACACACAGAGGTGTCATTACAATACTGAAATCAAAAAACATAATTTCATTCAGTTTCAAATGTCTTCAGTAAAACTGTTTTAAGATGTTTAACACTTTAAGTGTCGGTTGGAGCCTAGTGCAGTTTTTATTAACAACAAAATAATTAATTGGCCTTAATCACAAAGATATACTAAGTATGAAATGTGGAATGTTGGTTATTTGACTTTTGCATGTGTTTTTAATCTGATAGAAAGAAAAAAATCAACATTCAAGATACTTCTCAGAACTATAACTATGCCCAGGGCGCAAATGTGGCCAGGACCGGTGCTGTTTATACCATCTGATGAACTGATTCTCAAGTAAACAACAATGATGCCACTACGATATCATCAAAGTTGCACGAAAGATGAATTCAGAATTTCAGCACAATAATCCTGAACACATATTTGCCAAATACAGTCCTCTATATCTGCCTTATTAATGAACCGAGAGAGTGTTTGCAATCAGTGAATCACAAGTGCTCTCTTTGGGAAGAAGTTGTAAAAATGGGAGTTCTCATGTTGAGCTAAGAGGATAAGTCAAGGGGGGAAAAAAAACATTCAACTTAACAACAAAATAGGGAGATTGTAAATGAAAGTTTAAACAATAATATGTTGGAACAAATATATAAATGTGCATGTAGAAATGCAACACGGAGGATGCTCGTATCAGGGTGGGTTACACAGTGAGTGTGTGCGTTAGTAGCAAACCTGTTTTGCATCATAGAGGCATGATGCACGGCTGATGATCCTGTTTCAATGAAGACTTTAATTACATCTTCTTGTCTTGTAAGAGCAGGGTTTCAGCTGGAACTGAGCCAGGGCTCCACACCAGCTCCTGATTATGAGAGTTAACTGCTCTTACTTATGCAGGAGATGTACAATTAAAAAACTCCAGATCAGATGAGCACCTCTCGACTCGCTCTGCCATCATGCCCTCGACGTGACGATGGAGCTGAGGAGGAAACGCTCATTTCATAAAGTCTTTTTGTGTACTTCCTCACGCAGAGTTAGACAAATTGAGGTTTAATCATGCTGCTAGGATTATATGCTTCTTTGCCGACCTGCTGGGAGATAGGTGAGAAAGACTGGTATCACTTTCAATCTCTGTGCATTGAGAAGCTCGTTCTGGAGAGTGTTTAGCCTGGCTTAGCTGGAAGCAGTGGGAACCGATTACCATTGACCCAGAAAAGAAGAGAAACATCTTTTCAACACCTCCAAAATCTTGTTTGCATGTTTCATCTTGTTAACTAGACATGTAAGTTTTAGCCTAGGTTTTATTTAGAGTTTGGAAAGTTTGGGAAGCTGGCAACTTCACAATGAGGACAGGACCTCTGAGATGCAGTGTGCTATCACTCTTAAGTGTGCACTGTTCAGTCGGATTGTAACTCGTCATTATTTTTTTATGAAAACACGCAGCTTTATTGCTGGATGAGACACAAGTCAAATGACAAATAGAACCTTTGAACTTTTGAACGGTACACAGTCTGAAATATAAAGTCATATTAAAAATAATCATAAAAAATATTCTGGGCATCTATAGCTGAAAATGATTGCACCACCACCACCCCCCTTTGAAATTTTAAGTTTATGTACGTAACCTTAGTCTAAGACTTACAAGACTCAAACACGTTTCTTGTAATTGCTCTTGATTCTTTATGGACATCATGCCTAACAGGGGCAGCACGTCATTTTATTGAAGGAACATGGATATTTCTCCTCAGGGCCTCCAGCCAGCCCTCAGGGCCTCTGGCTGATGAAATGTTGGAAAGTTTCTTTGATGCCCAAGTGAGCAGAAGGGGCCCTTTTTCCTTTTAAAAAAAGTATTTTACAAGGCTGGCGTCTAATTTTGTTGATATTCGATAATTCAAAAAAAAAAAAAAGTGTTTTGCAAGTCGTATATTATTGCTGATGGATGTTTGCTGTCTCACTTTGTTTTATTCAATTTTGATTATTTGAGGAGTTCGTCTATGATAGCAAAAAAAAACTAAATAAAAAAATACAATAAAGAGCGAGGACAGGAAAAAACATTTTGATGCTGATGCTCTCCAGAGACGCCGACTCTCTGCAGTAAGTGTAGTTCAACCCTCAATCTGTAAGAGTACACTGTATACTATGCCACACATTAAAATGTGCAAAATGTATTGTTTTATTCATACTATGTAGAAAAGAAGAGCCGAGGGAATCAGGTGAGACGACTGATATCAGTTCCCATTGTATGGCTTCTTCTGGAAAGTGTTTAGCATAGCTTAACTTGAAGCAGCGGGAAGCAGCAGTACCATTGACCCAGAAAAGAGCGGTACATCTTTGAGCATCTCCGAGAAGATGATGACGATTATGACTGCGGTCACATGATGTGATTATGTCTGTAGTCACGTTCCCTGAACAAGCGTGCATAAGAAGTAGCAAACCGTCTGATGTGCAACCCATCTTGTTAATTTTACTCCAAATTTACAGTGTAACCCTCCGGGCTATTCTTTTGAACTTCATCCTCTTGTAGCCTTTTTTTTTTTTTTCCTCTAGTTGAGGAGTGTGCTGGGTGTGAGTCTCACAGAACGTCGTATCTCTAATGATGCACATGTGGCCCAGGGCCAACAGTTTTGCAATGCTTTAAAAAAAAAAGAAAAAAAGAGCATCTTCCATAAAATGCATGAGTTGACTTGTTTCTGTCCCCAGATGCAAAGCCATGCAAAGCTTATGTGTTTTTTTTTTTTTGTAGCATTGTAGGTGAATAACAACCAACCCTGATTATTTCAAGACTTTGTACACTGATTATTTTCCACTGGTAGGCATTTTGCCAGCATCCTGAGTTGACCTACAATGAGCCATTCACTCAGGAGGAGGAGTGGGAATACAACCAAGAGCAGCATTCAGGTATTCTTAGAACTGGGTCACAGCACTAACAACATAGTAACAATTCTAATAGCTGCATATTATTCAGTATACGTCTAACCTAGCAGCCGTCTTCCGTGCCAGGAGTGTCAATCAGCATCAACATGCTGGATGACATGAGAGAAGATGAAGCTCGGGTCACCTTGAGTTAACCTGTTTGTAATGCAGGCGCAACTGATCTCCTTTACATTATAAATAACCTCTCCGCCAGTTAAATGCATGCTCAAATGGAAAACATGGTGTGATTTATCCATGTAAACAGAAATGAAAAGTGCTCACCTGTTGAAGTCTTCTCTAAACATGTGTGCTTCCATGATTGGAGTAAATCAACTCAATTAATCAAGTCAATTAACTTCAGATGTGCGTAGAATCGAAGCGGCGTTAATATTTGCAGAGTTTCCGGAGAGATGTCATACAGATGTTGCAGCAGGTTCCTCCTCCTCTCCTACTCTAAAAAAGGAATGCTTGCACCACCCACGCAACCTAAACAAACACCCTACGCGGGCAGACAGTGAGCGTAATGGACTCAGGGGTGGGGATTTGAGATGAGAGGTCAGTACCTTTCTCTCAGGTGCGGGTGGGGTGTTCTCTCGGTTAAAGAGTGATACATTAGCAGACTTTCACCCCTTTTTTTTAGCAACATGACATCACCACGTAAGACGGAGACCCCTGCTTGTGCAAAAAGGCCCAAACTCAAATGCAAAAATTGTTAAAAAAAAAAAAAAGTGAATGCATTTGTACTTGCATTGCATTAATATTTGCGTGTCTTTGCATTTATGTGGTTCTTTCTGTGATTTTTGAATGTCACTAATGTTTCACGGCTGCAGTCTAATGTGTTTTCTAGTCTTGACTTCTATATTTTGCCATTTGTAGCAGAAATACAATCACCGTCTCCCCCCCCCAGGCATTTCAGTTTGCAAGTTGCAGAGACAGACTACTGAGCCACTCATTGTTTAATTGGCCAGGCTTAAAAGGTGTCCTGCATAAAGCCGCAGAGAGTGCAGCGGGTGTCTGCGTCTCAGGAGTAAGAGCTAAGTTTAGCAAATCCTCTCAGTGTGTTTCTCAATGACAGCACACGTTGGAGAGTCTGCAGAGAAACACACAAACGCACATGCAAAAGCACACAACAGACACACAGGCCCTGTGCATATTTACCCGCGACAGATGAACATGCAGTCCTTTGCAAGCTGTACTGTGCACATGCACGGCTCGGCAATGCATGCAAATGAGGGAAGTTATCGCTCATTGCATTTTGAATGTTTGAATAGTTGTGCCTCTTAACAGAAAATTAAAATATGCACATTTTTAATCAACTTTGCAGACAATAAACATATGGATACTTGAGGCGCATATATATGTGGCTCACTGCGCGGATAATGACTTCCACGTCTTGGAAAATGTTTATCTCCAGGACAGTCAGAGGTCATAGACTTAGAGCTGGCAGAGATTCAGTGACTTAGCAGGATGCAGAATTGCAACTGTAGAGTGGAGGCAGGAGCTCAGCTCTTAAGCACTTTTTTTTGGATTCAAAACTGGCTTTTGAATGAATAATTTTAAGTCTTTAGCATATTAAATATGAACATTTCCTGCAATTTAAACCTAGTTTTCAAATAAAGGGTACAAAACACTGTAGTGACATGGACAGAAATGCAACAAAATCAGGTCAGACTCAAAATGAAGCATGAGTAATATGGCAGAAAATAACAAAAAAACTATAGAAATATGTCTGCTGATGGCTGATGGTCAAATAATTTCTGGTTTTAAGCATGACTAGATCAAGCTGAAGATAATCAGTACATTTAAGAAAACACAGATTTCCGTTGGTTTGTTCATCATCACAGACTCGACATGGCATCTGGATGATTTCTTTATTTAATCAAGAGCAGTCATTATCATCATCGCTTGAATTCTGATGAATGCACCTAACAACATAATGTAACACTCAAAGATCATGAGTACGTGGGTGTGAATCATAGCCAGCTCACTTTGAGTTGTTTGAAGTGGAGGTGGCCCACATACAGAACAATAACATGCACACATAAAAGATACAGTACGGAGCCGGGAAAACAACTCTCACCTCATATGATATTGACACAGATACTCCTGCTCCACCATTTCCACCATCTGTGACATTTATTTACTATTAAGGTCGCTGAAAATCAGCTTTACATGAGATATTAAGAAAAAAAATCTACATGTTTTTCTCTATCCAGTCTCGAAAGTTGGCTATCCTAGTCTGAACTGTGTAAGTCTGTTGGTGGCAGTTCTTTTCCATATAGCTGAAACTCTCCAAACCAAGAAGCTGCCAGCTTGTCCTGGAGGCTTCCTCATTCTCTTCGTGACCCGACAAGACACCACTTGTGGATGAAAACACAGCTGGCACGGCTGTGATGCCTGGAACAACACTGAGACAAGGGCTTTGGAGGCTGGATGGTTTCCTAATGACACACAGTGTATTGTCACTGATCACCGGCGTACGTGCTCCTCCTTGAGCAAATTCTCTTTCACATTGCGCGGCATCACCCAGCTGAACAAGTTTGGTCTGGCTCAGGGGAGTGTGGCGGTTCGGGTGCCTGTAATCGTTTGGTAAAATCCACCTGGCGGTGTAAGCCTCCTGTGCTGTCACCTCTCCTCCTTGCACTTTGGGTAGACACGCCGGCAATGCACGCTCGCTAATCTTGGCCTTGTCTTTCAGCTTGAGCACAGCCACGTCGGAGTCTGGAGCAGAGTAGAAATTTGGATGGACTGAAATGTCTGAAACCTGTTGGTGCAGAAAGAGAAAAGCACTGAATTGAAAAATGGAAGTTAGAATACCTGAGGAAGCCTGATTTTTGTTCACTAAGATCTGCCAAGCTTTGGACTATCTGTCAAGATCAGATAATATGCATGGAAATATGAAAATGCTTTGAATCAAAAACAAATATAGTTGTATCCCGGTAAAGCTTTAAGTGCACAGTTAAATGCCAAAGGATTTCTTCCTGTAGCATTTACGCAGAAAAACCTATCCAAGAGATTATATCTATTTAATGAAGAGTCCTTCCTCAATACTTTATCACTGCATCTGCTGTTTGGTAGAATTTGCAGTCATGGGAAACTTTCGTACACGGCCTGACCTGGAAATAAAAAAAAAGATGTAAAACTATTCCAAGACTTTAATAAGCGTGGGGATTTTGTGATTTGCAGGTGGCAGCCTTTTAACCTTGGCATCTAAATGTCTTGAAGTCTAGATATCAAATATAGAGATGCTAAAAATTATATGACTCCATGGTACTTTGTGGTTTGGACACTTAAAACATTAGCATGGGAGAAGATTACAGTTATCAACAAACTCATAATAACCCTCATAAAAGCAACAATATAAAACATTTGATGGATTTTCTCTGACTACTAGACTGTGTTGTACCCTGAGGTGGTGCAGGCTTTTCAACCGATCCGTGGATGTCTGCACGCCTATGACAACCTTCACTTGTGCTGGGTGAAGGGTCTGCTGCTTGTCCTTGTCCACCACACACTGAGCTGCCACCAGGACGCTACGCTGGGTGAGCAGAGCGCCGCTGCAGGCCAGGTACCAGAATGTGGACTCCTCTGAGGCCCCCTGCTGGATAGACAAGGTTGCTCCATGTGGCCCGTGGGTGCTGGCAGTGTGATCAGGAGGCGAGCGGATATAAATGGCTGCGTGCCACGGCCACTGAGTGTCTGTGAGGTTGTGTAGGCTGAAGGTATCCAGTTTGCCACAAACTGTGGGGAGGTGAGAATCAGAGGAGGAGATATTGTGTTAAAATATGTCATTCAATGACAAACTGGCAGTAAAGAGATATGCACAATATTGCTTAAAAACTTGGTAAATCCAAGGTAAAGCAAAGAAAAAGAGACACGTAAAGCCCTGAACACACAGACACAGGTGTTTCTACTTCTTCTGGCTATAATTAGACTTCCTCTCAGGTTTAGGTTGTTTGGAGCGATGCTGCAATTGAACTAGTACACCATACTTCACTATCCAATATGAATTATAGCTGTACATTATCCCAAACAGGTGCAACAAAACTAATACACGGGTCAGAGAGCTATCAATCAAGACTGCATGTGACCACATAGTTCTGAGACTAATGAGGCAAAATAAGTAAAAAACACACACCTGTGTGAGGAGACAATAAGATGGAGGACTTTTAATTTGACCTTTTGGGAAAGAGTTAGATGAGAAGAATTGTTGAGTCGCTGTAAATATTATAAAGAATACAGTCTAAACTTGCTCTATCTGTGTCATGAGATAACTCGGTGCTGCTTGAATAAAACTAAATTTAAAAAAAATTGAACTGAAGATAAGCTTTAGGCATCGTAACTCTGACTGTTTCTCATTCTTTCCTGTCTTTATGCTCAGATAGGCGCCTGCTGACTGATTGAAAGAGTTTTCTATTCTAGCAAGCCTCATATGGGAGGTTATACAGGGTCAAGCATATGTATTGAGGTCACTGTAGGGATTTTGTTAAATCTTAAATTGTTATGGGGACACTGACTTCCCTCCTTGAGACGCAGAAGCTGTAGGTTTTGCATTTTGGAACGCCGGCGCCAATCTGATCATTACTATGGTAACCGAGGTCAGAGGATAGGGCTGGCTCACTCCCTCGACACAGCAGATAGGCACATCAGCTAGAAACCTCTACAGGTAACAGATAACAATGTCAGAGCAACGTATTTTCTTGTTCGTAGAATGATGACCATTTAGTGATATATATATAGTGTAGTGGCACTATGCTGAGGGCATATGCACGAGCCAGTGAGGACAGCGTCTTCATGCCATGACAAGTGTATTGATAAATTCTCCATTCTCCTTGGCCACGCTTCAATAAACCTTTCAGCATGAGATATCTTGGACTCCTGGGAACTTTTTTTTGTTTCGCTGACTGAACTGATCATTGATGGATAGAATAACCCAAAGTAGGCTTATGTAACTTTTGCTGGACAGCACCACTGTGGTGATGGTAGAACAAAATAAACTTTTTGCTGGACAGCACCACTGTGGTGATGGTAGAACAAAATAAACTTTATATACTCAAGGCACATGAAAACTACTAATAGTTAACCTACAGATCAATATCTACTAACAATGGCTAGCATTAGAATTGAGTAACGGTTATCTGTATATATATATATATAATATAATATATATTATATAGATATTATATATATTATATATGATATATATATAGAGATAAGATATATATATATATATTGCTACTTCTCTCACCTGGTGAGCAGGAAACATGGCGTCCACTCCATCTGCCGCTCTTCATACAGGTGCGGCGGGAGCTTCCTGTGTTGTGGTAGAGCGCCGAGGCACATTTGTACTCGATGCTCGTGTAGACTTGGTGAAAGCCACGTGGAAGCTCCGCGGAGGAGTCCTCCTCCTCATCTTTTTTTGACTGTTTGTCCAACTTAAGTGGGATGAAACCAGCCGACAGCAAATCGTGCATGTTGAACCTGGAGGAGAGTCTTGGGTTCTCTCTGCGGAAAGCAAAAGGAAGTTTGTTTTATCTGCGTTTAAATAACTTCATGTGGGAATACTGTTGCCATTTTTTAATGGCAAACATTGGAAACAGTGTCTTAGTGGCTACCTTGATATCAGGTGTGGCTTCACAACATTTTGTCGCACAAGGTCAGACACTCTGGGCTCCCGACATGCTGTAGAAGTAAATCAAGCAGGCGACTATTAGTGCACAAGAACCACTCTCAAACTCTCAAACTACAAACTATTACAATGAACTAACTTGTGTACTACACATTCATCCCAGTGCTCTACTTGCTTACTT
The DNA here is from genome assembly GCF_000972845.2 of Larimichthys crocea. Classification (NCBI taxonomy): domain Eukaryota; kingdom Metazoa; phylum Chordata; class Actinopteri; family Sciaenidae; genus Larimichthys; species Larimichthys crocea. Next base: position 5,265,723 of record NC_040018.1, read on the forward strand.
TTTTCACATGCAAGGACATGTAAATGTAAATTTCCCAATGGGGTGTTAGCTAAGCATATAACAAGACTACCTGAAACATTTCGTTCTGTCCTTACAGTAATACAGTAGAAAAATGGGCTATTTTGTGTGTATAACGCTGTGTTCCCAGCCCTAATGTGTTTATCAAACCAACTACCTCTCACACACTTGGGTGGCCTGCTACTCCAGGATCCATTAGTGAAGCAGGTATTCAAGTGGTTTCCACTCAGAATGTAGGACTTCTTGCAGAAAAACTCAATGGTCTTTGCACCACCAGCTGTGTTAGAAGCAGGTCTGTGGTAACCATTAAGCAGTTTGGGTGGAGGGGGACACCGGACTCTGCTTGTCTGGCCTATATGAGAATCTGCTTGAGAGAGAAAAGGAACACCCCCCCTCCTCACCCTCCAATAAATGCATTACATGGCTTACAAACAGCAAAAATGAGGAGCAGAAGCCACCTGGTGAAAATGTACCTTTCACACATGTGGGTACTGTACCACTCCATGTGCCATTAGTCAGACACATCCTCTGCTGGGAGCCGATCAGTGTGAAAGGTGGATGGCACCGGTAGTTTACAGAAACAAGCTCCCCCTCTGGGCCACGTACAGGCTGCAAATATCCATTCACCGGTTCTCCTGGGGGTGCACACCTTGGATTCTTGATGGCTGTGGAGATATTCTCTTATTTTGTTTGTGCTATTGATTGCTGTGGTCCTATTGTGGTATGTAAAATTAGATTTTTGCCTCAAAAGGAATAGCACTAGATGAATTACCCCGTGCAGCATAATTATAGCAACCCCTGATGAGATTGAGAGTGCATAATTTACAGTTTTCTAGACCTAACTTAATTTTGCTAATTATGTTTTTTTTTTTTTTTTTTTTTTCTGAGATTTCCAGAGAGTTCAGACGTGTGTGGGGAGGTTTTGATATGTTGTGGGGAACTGCTGCGCCAGAAAGTGGAAGCACTGTCAAACTGGCACTAAAGCGCAGCCAATAATTGAGCTGACTTTGGTCTGACAAATTTAGCTTGGTATTTTAGATGTTATGAAAGCAAATTATTGAAACTAATTTATAATAATTACTCAGTATTAAAAAGTATTCCTTTAGCCGATATTAAATTCTCTTAACTAAAGATCTTGAGTCTTCCTTGAGTGCCAACAAAGGATAGCTTTCCCAAATGGTGTCCAGTTTTTACTAGCTTGAATCTATATAGTTTCCATATTTTTGTTTGAAATGTTGTCTTTCGTATCGCATTAGTATTACAAAATAGACATAAATCATATGAGCAGGCTACTATTAAATCATTTATGTATGTAGTAAAAAGATTAATGGCCCAAGGACACTGCCCTGGAGGACCCCACAAGTTGTAGGTTTTTTATTGTAGAGCATACTAATAACTCTTTGGTAGATCTTGCAGCGTTTCTTCTCTCAAATAATTAGTTATATACTCAAACCATTTCTGACTAAAATATTGCTAGGAATATAAATATTGCTAGTTAATGTCCGGGAGGGAAAAGACTAGATAAATAGGAGGCAAGTTAGATGCATAATTTGCTTCAAAGAGGGCAAATGGAGAGAGATGACAAATGTGTGTCACCGACTGTCCGTCTCACTTCGTTGCCCACTATAGGAGGCTGCACACACACCAGCAGAATAAAAGATTAATGTCCAGGGTCAAATATGGTGCATGCAAAGAAAAAAAAAACAGGGAAAATAGAGGGAAATCATGCATTCAGGATAAATGTATCTGAAGTCAATACACACAGTGTATCATGAATAAGAATATCAGATTAATAGTTTTTTGGATTCCATCTTGTACAATGCAGACAAAATAAGAGGAACACCATACATCATAATGCAATATATTCCAATAATACTGCTTTGGACTCAGGCACAGCAAAAATCAATGTTAAGCTTTTAAATGGGAGTATTTACTGTGCAGCACTTGTATTTGAGTATTTATTTTATTTTGTCTATCTTGTATCCATATTGTGTGTATTTATGTGTAAGCAGCATTCACATTACTAACAATGGTTATACCTGCCTGAACTCTCCTGATAGGTAAGAACAAATCCATCAAAGTTGTTGTAGCCATCTGAGGTGAACAGGATGTGCAACAGGTTCCCAGAGCTTTTTATTGGAGGAGGCAGCTGATCCCCACAAAACCGCCCAATCACAGGGGAGCTCAGACCGTCGCCGTCACGCACCTCGACATAGTCATAACGACAGTTATGGTCAGACTCTAGACTGAGCACTGAAAACCTGCAGTGAAACCCAAGAGAAGGTGCATTTAATGGATTTTCTTCAATCCAATTCATTAGACTAGATTTCTCTTCAGGGAGCAGAATAGCCTCTGTGCTGTCACCTCAACATCAACGCTGTGCCAGCTGTGCTAATAATAGTAGTATGTTATTTTTTTTTTGACATTCTGTCACTTCTTGCACATAGAGGCAGATGCCAAAAGAGTGTAATTTCTGCACTAGTTTTTAGTCAGTATGTGGGCAATTTTCCAGCATTCTGGCTACGTGCATTTTCTTGTAATGTCCATAACTGTATGCTTCAAGAACATGAACTGACCCAGTGAGACTAATTCCAGATATTCTAAGTTAACCGCAGTGAATAAAATACAGCTGAATTCTTTGGTTGTGTGTTTTGAGATGCCACAGATGCCTCAAACATAGCACAAGGTGAAAGAAGCAGCATCTGTGTAGATCAAATAATCCGCAAAATCAGACCAGTCATTTTAAAAATGGTGTTTTAGACATAACTGTTTATAAGCTCTGAAATAATTGACCCACCTCAGCTCGATCTTCCTACCCCTCTCCACTTGCACTGTCCACTCACATCGGGCGTTTGTTGGGTAACTCTCCAGGGCTATGTGACCCTGAGTCCTCTGAATGACGCCTCCGCATGCTACCCACAAGAGAACTGTAATTACTTTCACTTTGCAAATTCACATTCTCATCAAATCTTTAGTAATGTTTTGTAACGTTTATCACAGTAGCACTGAACATTATAAACTAGACCACTGATGTGTAAAAGGGCAAATAATTTCACCCCCTCCCAAAAAAATATGAGATCCAAACAGCCACTTCAAAAACAATGATAATAAACATCATGCTGATGTTCACACTGGCATGTTTCCAGAGGAACAAAAAAACACATTTCAATTTCAATGATTTCTGTCAGTTCTCGATACTGGAATTCAAAAACACGTCTGTGCAATACTAAGCATTATTAAAATCATGCATTATTTCATTTGAATGCGTCCACTTGGATGTATTCAAACTCTAAACAGGTTATGTAGGACAACAGAAGTGGCTGAACGGCTCCATGCCTTCCCTTGTGCGTGTCAAACTGACAGTAAATGACAGAATAGCATCCAAGTGGTAATTTCCCTCGGGCTTTGGAAAAAATAAAGAATGGAAAAATATAATGAGAGTGAATAACAGGAGTGGCAAGCAGGTAAACTTGTTTGCTTTTCCTCTATAAATAGCATCATGTTAGTGGGGCTTTACCAGTACACATTTGATTTTCTTATTATTATCTGGGAATTATTTGGGAAGGGTACCTGCTGGAGCACAAAGCTTATAATAATGTTTCAAAAAAAAGAAAAGAAAAACGGGATCATAAATCTGATCAATATTTCAATATCTTGTGAACATGATCTACAACTAGAGTATTGTTATTTGTTGTAGCATTGTCGCCACCAAGTGTCCTTATGCTGTATTACATGTTTAGATGCTGCAGTCTGTGAATCCTTTGTTCCATAAATTGTGTATTTGCTCATAGGCATAGATACTAAAGAGATGAATTTGTCGTGATGGAATATGTTTCTTTACCTTACAATTACTAAAAACATTCCTAGCAGTGTTTATATATTTAAAAAAAAAGGTTTATAATGCATGAAGTCATATTGTCAGTTGTTAAGAGCTATGTCAGTCACACAGTGACTCACAGTTGCATTTAAGGCCTTACATGTGATTCTGAACTAGATAATGGTGAGGAGTGAGTAAAAACCCTCCAGCGTTCAGCAAAGAGTTGTATAGATGGTATATAAGAAGACATCAGTACTTGGGCATGATGGAGTGCGGCTGCTCTATTCTTTATAACTGAGTACTTCTGCACTGTGTGATCCATGATTTCCCATGTTAGCAATGGGATATGGGATATTCAGCCTGTATTCCGTGTTGAGATAAGACCCTACAGCAATGCTGCATTCTCACTCACTTTTACAGTCCCCACCACTCCAGCCTTGGCGACACTCTGTACAATACTTTCCATTGACAAAGAAGTCGTCATTGGCTTTCCATGTTCCATTGTGGCACGTTTTGCAGTTCTCAAACAGACTGCAGCCTGGCAAGGACAAAAAAATAAATAAGTTACATAAAAATAATCAAAAACTTTCGCAACTGACCAAAGACTCGGGATATACTGAACATTTCTTGATCCTAAGACTTGGTGTCTGTATATCATCATAAATATCAGCATGATCAGAACTATTTTATTCCTCTGAGAGCAGCAGCTGAAAACTAGGCAGGTAACAATGACAGTGAGACAATATAAGCTGGTTGTACCTGATTAGTACAGATAGAAAAGAACATTTAAAAGTGACAATGAGAGCGTACCTGGGTGAATGATACAGGGGTCACACTGATCAAGAGCATTGCGGCAGCAGGGAACGGTGTAGCCTACCCTGGAGCCTTTTGAGGGACAGCGGCACTGGATCAGTTGGTACTCACAACATGGACGACACATGACACTCCACTGAGAGCTGGGGCAGTCGTCCTCTGTAAAAAGGCGTGGAACCAAAACAAAGGACGATGGTATCAAACTTAATATACACCCATTGAAACATCTGACTTTTCTAAAGGCTTTAAGAAGGTAGATAAGATAAAATAGAAAAGATTACAGTGAAGGAGTTTACATTTATGCATTTCTATCCATAGAAAAATGTACAACTGATTTAGCCCTACAGTACGTTTCTGGTTCTACATGTGGTTATAGAAATGTACTGAGCAGTGGCCAAGGTGCAAATATTTCCCACTAGCATATTTCCCTGTTATCTGATGATGCAGATCATACTTCCTTGTACAACACACATACAACATTTGATGATTGGACAACCTGCTGAGGTGTGAAATCTGTCTTGGCAGGTGATTTTGTGGCAGATGATGCTATCAAGCGCAAGATGGGCTGTGTACTGTTTGGGAGCCAAATCTGAGACCTTAAGCTGCCTGAGCGCTTTGACCCAAAGTGATGCAGCATGTTGATGCAGCATGGGATGCCGAGACGGGTTGAAATATGTTCCAAACCTCACTGAAGATATCAGGGTTTTTTTTATAAACCCCATTTTGAATATAGATATAGTAGGAGTATAGATATATTACAATCCTGTTTGTACAAAAGTTGACATGCTGTATTAAATTTAAATCGGAACTCCACAATTAATTAAACATAGCACAAAGACAACATATCAAATGTTGAAACTGAATTTGTTTTGTTTGCTTTTGAAAAATGATATGTCCTATTTTGGATTTGATGCCAGCAACACGTTTAAACAAAACTTGAGACAGTCTCATGTTTACCACTTTGTGGAATCCTCTACTTGTAACGCTCTACAACACTAGAAACTGCAGAGATTTTGCTGTAATCTTCAAAGCGGGATGTCTTCCCATTCTTTCTTGGTTTCAGCTGCTTCTCTTTGGTCATATTTTACGTTTCATAATTCCCTAAAAAAGACATCATTTGCAGCATTGGTTGTTCCAATACCTGTATATATATTGTTCAGCATTAATAAAAAGCCTACTGTGTTCACAGACAATGTTTTTAGGAAGAATCATATTGGTTTTCAATGCAGTGCCGTCTGATAGCCTGAAGATCATGGTCATCCAGTATGTATTTTTGGTCTTTGGACTTGTCCCTTGTGTACAGAGATTTATTCGGATCCTCTGAATCTTAATGTAGACAAAGAAATCTCGAGATACTTTTTAATTGTACATTAAACTTCCCCATAAAGGTTCAGCTTCTCTGGGATTTTCTTTTGATTCATCTTACTAACATGTTGCCAGTTAACCTCATTAAATATCAGATGTTCCACCAGGTGTTTCACAATTTTTCCAGCCTTCTGTTACCACTGACCCAACTTTTTTTGGAAATAGGGTCGTAGTCTGTATTATGTAATTGTTTTCTCAAACACAATGAACTAACAGCAGAGCAGCTGGAAGTGAACTCAGGGTGTAGCTCACAAGGAGATACAGCCAAATTCATCATCACATGTTTAATTCCATCCATCAATGTATTCTGTGCTAATGTAATGTAAAATCCTCACTACTCTGCCCAATGTCTACAGAAATTGGTAAAGGAAAAGGCTCTATAGCAGCCATGGCAGGAGAGGTTATGTTATTTTTATTTCCGCAAGGCACATAGAGTCTGGAGCCCGAATTGAGAAGTCCCAGCTGCAGAAGTGACTCATCATCATGAAATAACTTTACAGTTAGTCAATTTTCTTATTTCTTGTTTAAAGTTTGTAAGACTTTCACAAAGGAGAGGCTGTGTGATATAAAGACCCTCCAGCACTGCATATAGTGCGAACAACAGTCAATCAAAACTGCAATAAATGTCTTTTACTTACCACGTGGCCAAGCTGTTGCACAAAAAGAGAGATTTAGGAGGAGGTAGTAGAGTTTGGGGTTCAGAAGAGTGGGCATGGGCACTTTCCTTATGAGAAAAGTCAGCATGTTGGCTGCAAACCTCAAAACAATACAAGTTCCCAAGAAGTCCCAAGAAAGTAGCGCAAGCCCAGTGTTATGTACAGATGTTCCTGTCTGCTGAAAAATATGACGTAGCTATGGATGATGATCTCCCATCTGAGCATAATGGACAGAGATCCTTTAACCCATTCCTTCCATGTTATTTTGTGAAAGCATGTATTTGCTTTGTTCAGCTCTAATCAGTGTTAGATCTACAACTGGTTCCTGTTTCTCTGCTGCAGCTAAGAGTCCAGAGTGAGTGCTGACTGCTGAATGGCAACAGGGGAAAAACAGTTGCTGGCAAAGAGAGTGGAAAGTGCATTTGAGGGAATGAAGACATGCTAATGAGGAAAACAGTGAGGAGTGATGAAAGAAGTCCAGTGGAAAAGAAATTTCCATCTGTCAAAGAGAAATGTCAAGGAAACAACAGAAGTGAATCTCTCTGAAGCTGCAAGTTAGATATTAAAAATCATTATTTTTTTTTTCAACATACTTCAAAAGTCTTAAAAAAATAGGCACATCAGCAGGTGTATAAAGCCCGAATGTGTTTACTGACACTTCATCATACACCAGCTGTCATGACAGTTTCACAACTCCTTGGAAGAGAGACAACAGATGTCCTCCCCATGAAATGTTTATGATGTCAGTCTCCATAGATTAGCCAGGAGCAATGAGGCTGACAGGATCGTCACAGCCCATTTCATGACCAAGGTTGCTTTTCCATTACCTAAGATTTTACTTTGAGTGGAGTTTTGATAGCTGTAAGCACACAGGTAGAGACTGGAGTTGAGACATTTTTTCCAACCTCTTCGCCTACACGAGTGAACCCTTTACCTACTGTTACCTGAAGAATGAACTGCCACAAGCAAGGCCTGTTTTATAGCTCATGAAAAGTTGATACAGTGATGATAAAGTTTAATTCTCTCGTTGACATGCCCTGGATCTTGAGCACTGCAGACTTTTCTTTTAAAGCTTCATTTATAGACTTCTGGTCAATAGAGGGCAGAAGATCTTCATAATAGGACTTCTATCAGATATGGTAATGTGTTAGAGTATTACTTTTAGCAGTAACAGTAATATAAAGTATTGCTACATTCCCTGTGCACTATAACAACAAATTACCACTGGGGTGATTGGTTCATTGCCAGTTGTTTTTACTTTGGTTCGCCAATTTAATGATCTGTCCTCGAAAAACACCGTGTAGAGCCAGAGTATTTTTCGGCGGTTCCACTGGATTCTGACACTAGAGACGACGAACACATAGCCAGGACAGAAGAGGCCAATGTAGGTGAGGACTGAGAGGGGCATCATAGAGGCAGCAATACAGTGTAGAGCCAGAATAATTTTCACAGACTCTGTGCATTTATGCTCTATTTGGATGAAACCAGAGTTGGTTATTGTTGGAACAGTGGAAAGACTGACCAAGAGATTCTGTTTCTGTCAACTTTGAATGAAGTGTGTAACAAAACTAAGCGTTAATTCAATTAATCTACACCCCACCTCTTCTGCCAGTTATTTAAGAAGGCATGGACGATCTAATTGAGTGTGCCTGAAAGAGCACACTCTTTAAAACCTCTCGGGCTTATTCTTCGTCTTCCATTTCTTCCGTGTTTTTTCCAGTTCGCTTCTCCTCCCAGAGTTTTTGTCGCACATACACAAAACGGGTATCAAAACGACCGGCTCGGCCGGGAATCGATGGCTATGACTTTTCTAAGAGTTTTGCCAAAAATCACCAAAAACCACGCAAAAAAAAATGAATGGGTGTGTATTGCGAGAATTTTCAAGAGCTACAGTGAGTGAAGAGAAAAAAAATAAATTTGTAAAACTGCGATTGTGGCCACAAATGTCAAGCTACAGAAATCATTTATTGCTAGAAACGTACAGTAGGAAAATTTGTCGTCTCACTCACTTCAACAGATACTTTAACAGACTTTGGTTCTTCAGTTTTTCCAGGTATTTGTGGATCAATGAGACTTCAATAAATGCCTGCTTTAACCAAAATGGAAGGTGACTGATGCTTACATCCTATTTTTTGTCATTTTATTGAAATGCCTTATTGAACTGAATGTATAGATAATGACAGTAATGATGCTGTTACCTTCTTTATTTATTTAAAAATATTAAAAAAAACAAGGGAAGAAAGGAAAAAAACAAGGGAAGAAAGGAAGGAAGGAAAAAAACGACAAGGGAAGAAGGGAAGGAAGGAAAGAAACGACGAAAGGAAGGAAGGAAGTAAGGAAGGAAAAAAACGACAGACAAGAAGGAAGTAAGGAAAAAACAACAAAATGAAGGAAGGAAAAAACGACGAAGGAAGGAAGGAAGGAAGGAAGGAAGGAAGAAAAAAACTACGACAGGAAGGAAGAAAAAAACGACGAAAGGAAGGAGGGAAGGAAGGAAAAAAATTACCGAAGGAAGGAAGGAAGGAAGTAAGGAAAAAACAACAAAATTACGGAAGGAAGGAAGGAAAAAACAACAAAAGGAAGGAGGGAAGGAAGGAAAAAAACTTTGCTTGTTGTATTAATACTGAATTTACTGAGCAGTGTCAGTACTAATGTATGGGGGCGACGGGGCCAGAGTCAGGCACACTCAAAATTTCTTTAGAAATGTTCTCGTTTCTTGTTAGTTATGTTGAATTTACCTACTGACTTATAATTAGCTTTTATAATTACCTTGTAAAATATGATTTGTTCATGGTAGTTAAACAAATCAACCTGCGGCAATATTAAAATAAACACTGAATAATTTTAGTCCGGCAACTCACAAATGATTATTTTGTGAAAGTAATATATACATAGTGTTGTTATAAAATAGGAAACAATGAGCAGATCATTGAGGATGGTGATAACAACTACTGTATGTGTCACATAGCACCTTGGTCCTTAGTGTCTCGTTTCACTGTGTACTGTGTATATGGCTGAAATGACCCACTTGACTTGACTTGAGATTAACAATAGATTTATTCAAGAGTTTTTCTGTTGTGGCATCATTTTGGGAAACTCTAACAGAGTTAACACAGACTGCCAAAATCCTGAATTTAGTATTTGTGCTGTATGTCTACCAACTACAGCAGGGGACGGGAACCTATGGCTCGCGCTTAACTGTGCTGCCGCTTAGCAATTACATTAGCATTTACCATTAGCCATGTTAACTTAGCATGTTAACATTAAGCATGTTACCATTAGCCATTTTAGATTAGCATGTTACCATTAGCATGTTAGCTTTAGCCATGTGTGTCATTTGTACAGACACGTTTCCCATTTCGTGCCAAAACTTACGAAACTGGCCGCCGCCCCGCTCGGTATTCTCCTCTCTCCTCCTTCAGGCAGGCTTGAGGTTGGCCATGCAGACCAGGACCACATCGCTCTTTCAGGCACACTCCATACTCCAATTGCTAAACAATGGCTATGTGCGATGTCTCGATCATTTGCCTGGCGTTTTTTTTTAAAGGTGT